>NC_091376.1:4213013-4513013 GCF_038502225.1 Cherax quadricarinatus
CTTGAGGGGTAATATATATATATATATATATATATATATATATATATATATATATATATATATATATATATATATATATATATATATATATATATATATATATATATATATATATATATATATATATATATATATATATATATATATATATATATATACACTCATTATATCTATTGGGATGCAAAATTAATATGCAAGAGAGGGTCTACTAACTATTAATAAAGGTGATGATAATTTGAATGGTTTTCAAGCAAAATTTTGGGGTAGAGGAAGAGGCTGTGAACAGCAACCCATAAGACAAGTTGATGTGCGGAAGGTTGTTTTCCCGCGCTAGCATTTAATTGGTAGAAACTCCCTTGTATTCACATTAATTACAGCCAATCACAGGAGGTGTACTGTAGAGTAGCATGTCCTACAAGAGTTGTAACACGGTCCCTGACTTGATGATGACTTATTATAAATATTAGATCCAGCCAATGGTAGCTCTGTTTTACAGTTGTAATTAAGCTCCGCCCACTTGATGACGTCACCTTGGTTGCTCAGCAGAGTAACCCATCTTATGACATGCTGTTTGATCTCTGCTCCACAACACCAAAAATTGTGCATTCCTTGAGATTTTCTTAAGTGACGTCAATTTATTTTATAGATATAATGCGAATAAGTAAACCTGTAAGTCTGGCTTAAATAGCAACGCTCTTCTTTCCTAATAAGGCAAACGAAAACTTATGTATGCGATAATTTCGGAAAAATCATTCTGAACCTAATGGATAAATATATTTCATTGTGTTTGTTTATTATTAAATTATTGTAAACTTACCTAAAATATATTTAGTTGGATTAAGCTAAATTAAATTGCGTTTGTTATAATAAGGTTAGGTAAGTTTTCTAAGGTTGTTTTGGTATATCAAAATTATTAATTTTTACATTAACAAATTAAAAAATATAATGTATCTTTGAACGTATAAGAGAAAATTTTAGAAGGAAATTAATTTTAAATCATTCACCGGAATTTTCAGTCATTACATTTATGGGGGAAAAGCTCTAAACCCATAGGGGTCATACGGTGCGTCGGGGAATGGAAGATATTCAAGTTTGATTCAAGGAATTAGATTATTATCATCATATTCAATATGAAGCACTAAACCCACTAGGGTCATACAGCGCTCCTCAAGGAATTGGTACAGTGATCTAATTTTGTAGATCAAGAGCCCACAGTCAACTGTTGCCTGCCTTACCCCAGTCCAGGAGCTACTGCCCTGCCCCCTGCTGCCATCACTCTCTGCTCTTGATCCAAGCAGTTGGAACTGCCCTCTCCTTTAGATTAAATTTTATGCTTCACTTAACTCCAACGCGACGGTCTGGAGTGTTGAGACTCTCCGACCGCGGGTTCTATCCCCGCCCGTGGTATAGGTTTTTTTCAACAGACTTAATTAACACTTCCCATGCACGTCAAACATGATTTTTTATTATAATCAAGAGGGAAGCACTTAACCCGTAGGATTATATAGCGCCTGTGGGGGGATGTGGAATGTATTCAGGCTTAATTCAGAGAACTGGAGCACAGATCCAATTCCCTAGATCAAGAGCCCCACACCAACATCAAGGAACCTGGGCATGTTAAAAATGAAGATTAACATAGACAAATATGACAGATGTATGCGGTTATCAAAACACTGAGGAAACGTTTCGCCCACTAGAGGCCTCCTTACGGGTCTGAAGAAGTCTCTAGTGGGCAAAGCGCATCCTCAATAAATATCTTCATAATCGTTAACGTATCTCACTTCCCATACATGTACAAAACAGCAGTTGTACCGTACCGTCCCTGCACAAGGCAGGTGAAATTGCTGACCTAGAAAATGTACAGAGAACCTTCACGGCGCGCATAACGGAGATAAAACACCTCAATTACTGGGAGCGCTTGAGGTTCCTGAACCTGTATTCCCTGGAACGCAGGCGGGAGAGATACATGATTATATACACCTGGAAAATCCTAGAGGGACTAGTACCGAACTTGCACACGAAAATCACTCACTACGAAAGCAAAAGACTTGGCAGACGATGCAACATCCCCCCAATGAAAAGCAGGGGTGTCACTAGCACGTTAAGAGACCATACAATAAGTGTCAGGGGCCCGAGACTGTTCAACTGCCTCCCAGCACACATAAGGGGGATTACCAACAGACCCCTGGCAGTCTTCAAGCTGGCACTGGACAAGCACCTAAAGTCGGTTCCTGATCAGCCGGGCTGTGGCTCGTACTTTGGTTTGCGTGCAGCCAGCAGTAACAGCCTGGTTGATCAGGCTCTGATCCACCAGGAGGCCTGGTCACAGACCGGGCCGCGGGGGCGTTGACCCCCGGAACTCTCTCCAGGTAATACTGTCATTATCACTAATTATATTACTATTTTTTTTAGCAAATTCTTGCAAAAATTCTTATAATGTATTTATTTATTATTAATTTGGACATGATACATAGAAGTACAAAGAAATACAGAGGTTAAGTGTAACATGCCAAAGCCCCTTATATGCAGAGCATTATGGGCAGGCTTAAAATTAACTAAGCAATGATATATTCAGTGGTGAAAATTATAGTAAACAAATAACAATTAAGTATTACAAAGACAGGTCATATGGTCATTTACTGTGTTGCTGAACATTAGGTAATGTAATTAAAAATAACAAAGTTTGATTGGGTCACAGAGTAAACATTTATGAGATACAATTATTCAGTATTTATTTAGTTGTGGGTGAGTAAGTGATTTTTGAGAAGAGACTTGAATTTATAAACAGTGTTTCTTTTATATTGACAGGTAATGAATTCCAGATTTTAGGGCCTTTTATGTGCATTGAGTTTTTGCATAGTGTGATTATTATTATAATCAAGAGGGAAGCGCTAAACCCGGAGGATTATACAGCGCCTGGGGGGGGGGATGTGGAAGGCATTCAGGCTTAATTCGGGGAACTGGAGCACAGATCTAATTCCCTAAATCAAGAGCCCCTCACCAACATCAAGGAACCTTCCTTGAGGGGTTGAATAGTGCGAGATGGACACGAGGAACATCAAAGAGTGATCTGTGCTTTGTGTTATGATCATCTGTTCTGTTGAGGTTGGTAAGGAGACGTTGTATTATTTATCTCTTTATTCATCTGTCAGCTGAGTGATTAATTTATAAATAAATGATACTGAAGAATTTCTCGAGTGATATTTCTTCCAATTTCAAGACTATTTTAAATAAGGGGTGAAGCGTTAAATCCGTATGGGTTATATAGCGCCTAGGGAATGGGAGGTATTTAAGTTCGATCCAAGAAAGAGAAGTCCAGTTCTTTGGATCAAGAGCCTCTTACCAGCATCAAGGTACTTACCTCCATTGAAGAGTTTCTTCTCGAGTATATTATTTTGCTCTAACATCTGTGAAGGCAGGTGAGATGTAGAGATTATTATTATTAAAATCAGGGGGAAGCGCTAAACCCGGAGAATTATACAGTGCCTGGGGGGGATGTGGAAGGTATTCAGGCTTAATTCGGGGAACTGGAGCACAGATCCAATTCTCTAAATCAAGAGCCCCTCATACGTACATTTTTCTTGTCATATTTGTAACCAAAATAAACATCTCGGTCATAGTATCTTCTATGAATGCTTCTTAGAAATAAAGATTTTGATTTTGATGACTTGTCAGCGCTTAGGACGGACCGAAACGTCGCTAAGGATCCTCTTCTCAGTGCGAATCTTTTTTTCAACAGACGAAACGTCTGTCATCTGATGAAGGGATCTTTTTCAAAGAAATTACGGCTATCCTCCTCCCCTTTATCTAAATCTATTGAATAAAACCTGTTTACTTTCCTTTCCCTAGGCACTATATGACCCTTACGGGTTGAGCGCTTTTCATGAGCATAATCACCCGGAAAGATGACTCATATCAATGAAAATAGAGTGAGAGATATAAAATAATGAGATACATACTGGAGAGGTAAAGACTGGAGTGAGATACAGACTGGAGTGAGAGATACAGACTGGAGTGAGATACAGACTGGAGTGAGATACAGACTGGAGTGAGAGATACAGACTGGAGTGAGAGATACAGACTGGAGTGAGATACAGACTGGAGTGAGATACAGACTGGAGTGAGAGATACAGACTGGAGTGAGATACAGACTGGAGTGAGATACAGACTGGAGTGAGAGATACAGACTGGAGTGAGAGATACAGACTGGAGTGAGATACAGACTGGAGTGAGATACAGACTGGAGTGAGAGATACAGACTGGAGTGAGATACAGACTGGAGTGAGAGATACAGACTTGAATGAGAGATACAGACTGGAGTGAGATACAGACTGGAGTGAGAGATACAGACTGGAGTGAGATACAGACTGGAGTGAGATACAGACTGGAGTGAGAGATACAGACTGGAGTGAGATACAGACTGGAGTGAGAGATACAGACTTGAATGAGAGATACAGACTGGAGTGAGATACAGACTGGAGTGAGAGATACAGACTGGAGTGAGATACAGACTGGAGTGAGAGATACAGACTTGAATGAGAGATACAGACTGGAGTGAGATACAGACTGGAGTGAGAGATACAGACTGGAGTGAGATACAGACTGGAGTGAGATACAGACTGGAGTGAGATACAGACTGGAGTGAGAGATACAGACTGGAGTGAGATACAGACTGGAGTGAGATACAGACTGGAGTGAGAGATACAGACTGGAGTGAGATACAGACTGGAGTGAGAGATACAGACTTGAATGAGAGATACAGACTGGAGTGAGATACAGACTGGAGTGAGAGATACAGACTAGAGTGAGATACAGACTGAAGTGAGAGATACAGACTGGAGTGAGATACAGACTGGAGTGAGAGATACAGACTGGAGTGAGATACAGACTGGAGTGAGAGATACAGACTGGAGTGAGATACAGACTGGAGTGAGAGATAGACTGGAGTGAGATACAGACTGGAGTGAGAGATACAGACTGGAGTGAGATACAGACTGGAGTGAGAGATACAGACTGGAGTGAGATACAGACTGGAGTGAGAGATACAGACTTGAATGAGAGATACAGACTGGAGTGAGAGATACAGACTGGAGTGAGAGATGCAGACTGGAGTGAGATACAGACTGGAGTGAGATACAGACTGGAGTGAGAGATACAGACTGGAGTGAGATACAGACTGGAGTGAGAGATACAGACTGGAGTGAGATACAGACTGGAGTGAGAGATATAGACTGGAGTGAGAGATACAGACTGGAGTGAGAGATACAGACTAGAGTGAGATACAGACTGGAGTGAGAGATATAGACTGGAGTGAGATACAGACTGGAGTGAGAGATACAGACTGGAGTGAGATACAGACTGGAGTGAGAGATACAGACTGGAGTGAGATACAGACTGGAGTGAGAGATACAGACTGGAGTGAGATACAGACTGGAGTGAGAGATACAGACTGGAGTGAGATACAGACTGGAGTGAGAGATACAGACTGGAGTGAGATACAGACTGGAGTGAGAGATACAGACTTGAATGAGAGATACAGACTGGAGTGAGAGATACAGACTGGAGTGAGAGATGCAGACTGGAGTGAGATACAGACTGGAGTGAGATACAGACTGGAGTGAGAGATACAGACTGGAGTGAGATACAGACTGGAGTGAGAGATACAGACTGGAGTGAGATACAGACTGGAGTGAGAGATATAGACTGGAGTGAGAGATACAGACTGGAGTGAGAGATACAGACTAGAGTGAGATACAGACTGGAGTGAGAGATACAGACTGGAGTGAGATACAGACTGGAGTGAGAGATACAGACTGGAGTGAGATACAGACTGGAGTGAGAGATATAGACTGGAGTGAGATACAGACTGGAGTGAGAGATATAGACTGGAGTGAGATACAGACTGGAGTGAGAGATATAGACTGGAGTGAGAGATACAGACTGGAGTGAGAGATACAGACTAGAGTGAGATACAGACTGGAGTGAGAGATACAGACTAGAGTGAGATACAGACTGGAGTGAGAGATACAGACTAGAGTGAGATACAGACTGGAGTGAGAGATACAGACTAGAGTGAGATACAGACTGGAGTGAGAGATACAGACTAGAGTGAGATACAGACTGGAGTGAGAGATATAGACTGGAGTGAGATACAGACTGGAGTGAGAGATATAGACTGGAGTGAGATACAGACTGGAGTGAGAGATATAGACTGGATTGAGATACAGACTGGAGTGAGAGATATAGACTGGAGTGAGAGATACAGACTGGAGTGAGAGATACAGACTAGAGTGAGATACAGACTGGAGTGAGAGATACAGACTAGAGTGAGATACAGACTGGAGTGAGAGATATAGACTGGAGTGAGAGATGCAGACTAGAGTGAGATACAGACTGGAGTGAGAGATATAGACTGGAGTGAGAGATGCAGACTAGAGTGAGATACAGACTGGAGTGAGAGATATAGACTGAGTGAGAGATACAGACTGGAGTGAGAGATACAGACTAGAGTGAGATACAGACTGGAGTGAGATACAGACTAGAGTGAGATACAGACTAGAGTGAGATACAGACTGGAGTGAGATACAGACTAGAGTGAGATACAGACTAGAGTGAGATACAGACTAGAGTGAGATACAGACTAGAGTGAGATACAGACTAGAGTGAGATACAGACTGGAGTGAGATACAGACTAGAGTGAGATACAGACTAGAGTGAGATACAGACTGGAGTGAGAGATATAGACTGGAGTGAGATACAGACTGGAGTGAGAGATATAGACTGGAGTGAGATACAGACTGGAGTGAGAGATATAGACTGGAGTGAGATACAGACTGGAGTGAGAGATATAGACTGGAGTGAGAGATACAGACTGGAGTGAGAGATACAGACTAGAGTGAGATACAGACTGGAGTGAGAGATACAGACTAGAGTGAGATACAGACTGGAGTGAGAGATATAGACTGGAGTGAGATACAGACTGGAGTGAGAGATATAGACTGGAGTGAGATACAGACTGGAGTGAGAGATATAGACTAGAGTGAGAGATACAGACTGGAGTGAGAGATATAGACTAGAGTGAGATACAGACTGGAGTGAGAGATATAGACTGGAGTGAGAGATACAGACTGGAGTGAGATACAGACTGGAGTGAGAGATACAGACTGGAGTGAGAGATATAGACTAGTGAGATACAGACTGAAGTGAGAGGTACAGACTAGTGAGGTACAGACTGGAGTGAGAGATATAGACTGGAGTGAGAGATACAGACTGGAGTGAGATACAGACTGGAGTGAGAGATACAGACTGGAGTGAGAGATACAGACTGGAGTGAGAGATACAGACTGGAGTGAGAGATATAGACTAGAGTGAGATACAGACTGGAGTGAGAGATATAGACTAGAGTGAGATACAGACTGAAGTGAGAGGTACAGACTAGTGAGGTACAGACTGGAGTGAGAGATATAGACCAGAGTGAGATACAGACTGGAGTGAGAGATACAGACTGGAGTGAGATACAGACTGGAGTGAGAGATATAGACTAGAGTGAGATACAGACTGGAGTGAGAGATACAGACTGGAGTGAGATACAGACTGGAGTGAGAGATACAGACTGGAGTGAGATACAGACTGGAGTGAGAGATATAGACTAGAGATACAGACTGGAGTGAGAGATACAGACTGGAGTGAGATACAGACTGGAGTGAGAGATATAGACCAGAGTGAGATACATACCGGGACGAGAGGATCAAGGACAAGTGGGGAATAAATGCAGTGACAAGCATGGGAGCAGTCAACAATTACAAGAGAAATACAGCAGGAGTCATGGGCAATCAATGGAGAGATACAGTGAGAAATGTAACACAAACCCAGTAAAAAACATAGTAGCCATAGAAAAAAAATAAGAGAACACTGTCAACACCCGTGGTTGAAGACTCCTCAACCTGCTACAACCAAATATAAACAAAATATTGCTACAACACTGAGCTTAAGATAAGCAAGTTCTGTGATGGCAAGGTAGGCCTAAAGCCTAACTTATGAGAGAAGAAACTCAGGAAAGCAGTCAAAGGCATATAAAGGGTAAGGTAGGGTAGTGGTAAGTGGCAGAGGGAGGGAGGGGCTGGGTACGTGCTTATAAAAGGTAGTGTAGCGGCAGGTGTACCCTTGGGCACCTGCTGCCTCGCCCACACCTGCTGCCCTGCTCATATCTGCTGCTTCACCTACACCTGCTCATACCTGTTGATTTACCTACACCTGCTGTCCTGGTCATACCTGTTGCTTTACCTACACCTGCTGTCCTGCTACCTCACCTACACCTGCTGTCCTGCAAACACCAACTGTCCCACCCACACCTGCTGTCCTGCTCATACTTGCTGCATTGCTTACACCTCCTGTCCTACCCACACCTGCTGCCTTGTCCACACCTGTTCACACCTGCTGTCTTGCTCATACCTATTGTTCTGTTCACACCTGTTGCCCTGCTCACACCTGCTGGTCTGTCCACACCTGTTGCCCTGCTCACACCTAATGCCCTGCTCACACCTGCTGCTCTGCCCACACCTGCTAGATGATAACTATCCTAGCTCATCCACACTAACTTACACCCGTACAATACTGTGCCCACTTGTATGAACATTATTATATTATGGGGAAGCACTAAACCAGCAGGGGTCATACAGCACCTGGGGAATAGGAAACAATTAAGTTCGATCCAAGAAACGGGAGGACAAGTCCTATTCCTAGGATCAAGAGCCCTTCAGCATCATAGAGCATTGTTGAGGGGCAGTGTATCAACAACATGACTCACGAAATCGTAATGACACGATTGCAAACAAACCATACCACGGGCGGGTTTGAACCCGCGGTCAGAGATGCGACGGTCTGGAGTTTTGAGACACTGACCGCAGGTTCAAATCCCGCCAGTGGTATGGTTTATCAACAACAACCTGGTGAAGGTTCCTGGATGACACTAAAATATACTGAGAGGTGTATTTCTCTCAGTGTATATACACTGAGAATCTACTTTAATTTCTGTTTTAAGGATTCAAGTATATGTATTCTTGCCTGCTGGTGAAAATGTTTGTGTGAAGCCTTAATGACCCTAGTGTAGTCGAAAGACTTTAAACCCCATTAAGTTGGTATCAGAAGCCAGACACATCTGGGTATCTTTATTCCAGAATAAAGATACCCAAATGTTGCACAAGTGTCTAATTTATAATAATAATAATAATAATAATAATAATAATAATAATAATAATAATAATAATAATAATAAAAATAATAAAAATAATAATCTTGATTTCTGTAAGTACATGATACAACTTATACAGACCATATCTGACATCGATTACGAAAGAACATAAGAAAGAAGAAACACTGCAGCAGGTCTACTGACCATTGCAAAGTAGGTCCATGTCACCCCCCCCGGCTTAGACCAAGGACCCACCTAGTCAGGTCACTTCCACTTAAGGAAGGAACACGGCATCAGACCTAGTAGCACAAGCTAGTCAGGTCCAACTCACACCCACTCATGTATTTATCTAACCTATTTTTAAAACTACACAATGTCTTAGCTTCTATGACAGTACTCGGGAGTTTGTTCCACTCATCCACAACTCTGTTACCAAACCAGTGCTTTCCTATATCCTTCTTCAATCTGAATTTTTTCAACTTGAAACCATTGGTGCAAATCCTGTCTTGGCTGGAAATTTTCAGCACGCTATTTACATCCCATTTATTTATTCCTGTTTTCCATTTATACACCTCAATCATATCCCCCCTAATTCTATGCCCTTTTAGAGAGTGCAGATTCAGGGCCTCAGTCTATCCTCATAGGGAAGATTTCTGATACATGGGATCAACTTTGTCATCCTCCTCTGTACGTTTTCCAGAGCATTTATATCCATTCTATAATACGGTGACCAGAACTGTGCAGCATAGTCTAAATGAGGCATAACCAAGGATATATAGAGTTGAAGAACAACCTAAGAACTTCTATTATTTATACTTCTTGATATGAAGCCAAGGATTCTGTTAGCTTTATTGCAAACACTAATGCACTGTTGTCTTGGTTTTAGATTACTGCTAACCAGAACTCCTAAATCCTTTTCGCAATCAGTAATATTAAGATCTACATTATTTAGTTTATATGTGGCATGGTTATTTTCCTGAACAATATTTAGAACTTTGCATTTGTCAATATTAAACTGCATCTGCCACTACTCCGACCATTGCATCAGTCCATTCAAATCATCCTGGAGCACTCTAATGTCATTAGAATGAATTGGACGGCCTAATTTGGTGTCATTAGCAAATTTGCTTATGTCACTATTTATTCCTTCATATATGTCATTTATGTAAATTGTGAACAACAACGGGCCCAACACTGACCCCTGCAGAACACCGCTTGTGACATGCCCCCACTCTCTGCTGCCTATTTGTCAACCATGCCTCTACCCAGGAAAAATTTTCTCCTCCTATTCTGTTTGCCTTAAGTTTCCTCAATAGCCTCAGGTGTGGAACTCTATCGAAAGCCTTACTGAAGTCCATATACACAATATCATATTCATTACCATGATCTACCTCCTCAAACACCTTAATAAAAAAAAGTTAGTAAATTCATAAGACAGGAACGCCCCTTTGTAAAACCGTGTTGAGATACATTAATCAATTTGTCTTTCAAGATGGCTATGATTTTTTTCGGCAATTATTGATTCCATAAATTTTCCCACTATGGAGGTAAGGCTTATTGGTCTATAGTTTGAAGCAAAGGACCTGTCACCTACCTTGTAAATGGGTATTACATCTGCCATTTTCCACTTATCAGGCACTATGCCAGTTTGTAGTGATATGCTGAAAAGATTAGCCAAATTATTATTATTATAATCAAGGGGGGAGCACTAAACCCGTAGGATTATACAGCGCCCAGGGGGGGATGTGGAAGGCATTCAGGCTTAATTCGGGGAACTGGAGCACAGATCCAATTCCCTAAATCAAGAGCCCCTCACCAACATCAAGGAACCTTCCATGAGGGGAAGATTAGCCAAAGGTTTGCTAAGTTCCTCTTTACAATCCTTTAAAACTCTTGCAAACAATTCATCAGGGCCTTGGGATTTGTTAGGTTTTAATTTCTTTATTTGTCTGAGGACCATGTCACTAGTTACCCCATCGTGCATAGTTTATTACTGTCCTGTTCTACATAATTTATTATTTCTGGAATTTTGCTAGTATCTTCCTGGGTAAAAACTGAGAGGAAGTAAGTATTGAAAATTTCACACATATCCGTATCACTGTCAGTGATCTGACCTGAGTTACTCTTAAGTGGGCCTACCTTGTCTCTAATCTTACTTCTGTATACCTGAAAGAACCCTTTTGGGTTAGTCTTCGAGTCCCTTGTGACCTTAGCCTCATAATCCCTTTTAGTTTTTCTGAGTGTGCTACCAACAGAGCTACTGGACACCTTTATTAACTTGTGTAAGCAGTAGTCAGAATAACACCTTTTGTGTGTTCCTTCTCACACTGACCTTCAAGCATGATACAGCTAATGAATTGCTAAAGATTGGTGTCCTGTAGCTTGATCGCTAGTGCACTCGGTTCACACACTGAGGTCCGGGGTTCTAATGCCCAGTACAGCACAAAAACATTAGGATGTTTCCATAAGACACCTGCCTTCCATGTTCACCCATCAGTAAAATAGGTACCTGGTTATTAGTTGAATGGTGAGGGTTGCATCGCAGGACAAAACTGACCTAATTTGTGGGAAATTCTCAGCATAACAAGCGGTTTTCTATATAGTAGTATGTCATTGATGTCAGCTGTGATCTGTATACCTTGTACATGTACTGGTAGAAATAAAGAAATTATTATTATGGATGCCTTCAAAGAGGCATCCTTGGGATAGTCAGCTAGTAGTTTGAGGACAATATATAAAAAATAACTTCAAGGGAACCTCACTGATTCGAGACTAAGAGACAGATACCACACTAGGGAACGGATGGGGTGTGAACCCATGGCAGGTGAGTTCTAAAACTCCTGGCCAGTGTGTAAGCCTTTCAGCAATGGGTTCAAACCCCACCCATTCTGTGGCTTGTTTATAATCACATTGTGCTTTTGAGTCATGATACAGATACCAGTCAATCCATCTATCATTACTGTATCATGCAGGAAGATTTGTGTGTTAATGTCACATACAACAACATCAAGAGACTCATTACCACATACAATATACATATAACCACATACAGTTATTTTGACTTTTTTGGATTATCCTAGGTAATTTACACCATGTATGATAATTGTACTTATGTGTACCTGTGTCTAAATAAACTTACTAAGCTACATACACCATGTTTATGTCCCATACAACATCAACAAAATCATTACCACATACAGGAGAGCTCCACTTACACAGCAGGTTAGGTTCTGCTGTAAAGTGTAACATATCCTTTTTTCCACTTTCAAATGCATATAAAAGTCTGATAACATGTTTTTGCTATCATATATTAAGTCAGCAATATAGCTAGGCCTAAAAAATGCATATACATACAGTACACACATTACTGAACTTAAAATAATTTTTGCCCTTAGCTTATAGTGAGTGGTGAATATATTAATTGTAGGAAGTCTGAATAAATGAATAAATAAATGAAACCGGCGGGCCGGACTTGAGTCCTGGAGATGGGAAGTACAGTGCCTGCACTCTGAAGGATGGGTGTTAATGTTGCAGTTTAAAAACTGTAGTGTAAAGCACCCTTCTGGCAAGACAGTGATGGAGTGAATGATGGTGAAAGTTTTTCTTTTTCGGGCCACCCTGCCTTGGTGGGAATCGGCCAGTGTGATAATAAAAAATAAAATATAATTAAAAACTGCTGCATTAGTGAAACACTGTAAAACAGAGTGCTGTAAAGCAGGGCCCTTTTGTTCAGTATTATTATTATTATCATGGGAGGGTGCTAAACCCATAGGATTATACAGCACCTGTGGGGAGGGATGGAAGGTATTCAGGCTCAATTCAGGGAACTAGAGCACAGATCCAATTCCCTAGATCAAGAGCCTCCTCACCAACATCAAGGAACCTTCCTTGAGAGGCCTGTACAGTATAAGTTACATTTTGTTCATGTCACATACAACATGAACATATTCATTACCACATACAGTATAAGCTACATTGTATATAAAATTTTGCAACAAAATTCTTAACTGTGTAAACAACTCATTAACACTGTTCTCAAATAAATAAATTTCTAAATATGACCAATCCCTATCCTGCGTATACCTGGAGTATTATTATTATTATTATAATCAAAAAGAAGCGCTAAGCCACAAGGACTATACAGCGCTGCAGGGCAGGAAGGAAGTGAGGGCATCAGGTGGCAAAAGGGAGATGGATGAGCAACAGGTTACGGATAACAGCGGGGCAGTGGATGGTGAAAGGGTAAAGGGCAGCAAGAGACTGAACCAGAAAGGGCTGAGGGGAGTGCGAAAAGTATCATCAGAGTTTGTGGAGTAAATCGGTCGTTGTCAAGAAGTCAATGAGAGAGTCAGGATTAAAGGAGGGTCCATCAGCAAGAAGGGAAGGTAAAGAGAGAGTAGTAGAACGAAGACGACGTTGGAGGTAAATTCTGCGTGCTCGTTGATAGAGAGGGCAGTCTAACAGAATGTGGCTAATCGATACTGGAACTTGACACTGCTCACAGAGAGGAACAGGGTGCCTCTCCATGAGATACCCATGAGTAAGACGAGTGTGGCCAATGCGAAGGCGGGAGAGAGTGGTCTCCCAACTTCGGCACTGATGACAAGAAGACGGCCAGTAACCTATGCTCGGTTTAATAGAATGAAGTTTGTTACCGAGCAGAGTTGACCAACGTTGTTGCCAACGGGTGCGAAGGTGGGTAGCTATTGCAGCAAAATAGTCCAGAAATGGAACACCTCGATAGGAAATTGGTAGGTCATATACTGCTGACCGCGCAGCAGTGTCTGCCTGTTCATTGCCCTGTACGTCGACATGACCAGGGACCCAACAAAAAACAATATCTTTATGTTTGGTAGAGATACGGCGTAGCCAAAGTTGGATACGGAGAACTAGGGGATGAGATGTATCAAATTTTCGTATAGCCTGTAGAGCACTAAGGGAGTCTGAGACTACTACAAATGATGACACAGGCATAGATGCAATACGAATAAGTGCTGCAAGAATGGCATACAGTTCAGCAGTAAAAATGCTAGCTGAAGATAGTAAATGCCCTCGTACGACGCTGTCCGGAAACACTGCTGCGAATCCGACGCCGTCTGAAGACTTAGAGCCATCTGTGTACACAGCGGTGGCATGAGAATGGGAGTGGAAGTGATCAAGAAAAAGAGAGCGGGAAGCCACCGTAGGCAGTTGAGCTTTCGAGCAAGGGAGTGAGAAAGAACAGACCCGAACAGCTGGAACTTCCCAGGGGGGCAGGGAAAAGTGAGATGCTACATGAACATATAAAGGTGGTAACTGAAGGGAAGACAAGAGTGAATGTAGGCGAAGAGAAAAGGGGCGGAGCAAACAGGGGCGGCGAACGAATAAAGAATGTCTACTAATATCGGTGACCATTCTATAAATGGAAGGATTGTGTAGATCGTGAGAGCGTACATAGTAACGAAGGCAATGGGCATCACGGCGATCAGACAAGGATGGAACATTTGCTTCTGTATAGAGGCTCTCAACAGGGGAAGAGCGAAAAGCACCAAGGCACAAACGTAAGCCTTGGTGATGGATAGAGTTAAGGCTAGAGAGAGTAGCAGGAGAGGCCGCGGAATAAATCTGGTCACCATAATCGAGTTTCGATAAAACGAGGGCTGAATGTAGGCGAAGCAGAGTTCGACGATCAGCTCCCCAGGAAAGATGAGCAAGGGTTTTAAGAAGGTTTAGCCGGCTGTGACAAGTTGCCTTCAGAGAGGTAATGTGAGGTTTCCAGGTTAACCGACGGTCAAAGAGAAGGCCTAGAAACCTGACTGTATCACGTTCGGGGATACGGGAGCCATAGAGATACAAAGGATGATCGGAGATAACAGAGCGTCTAGTGAAAGTAATTTGGTGAGTTTTGGTACTTGAAAATTTAAACCCATGTGTGGTGGCCCAAGTGGAAACACGGTCGACCGCATGCTGGAGAGAAACTGCAATAAGGTGACAGTCAGCGCCTGCACAAGCAATAGCGAAGTCATCAACATAGAGTGATGACCAAATATTGGGTGGAAGAACAGAGGCCAAATCATTTATAGCAAGGAGAAAAAGTGTTGTGCTTAGAACACATCCCTGAGGGACACCTTCAGCTTGGACGAAGTCCGGGGAAAGAACATTATTGACTCGAACACGGAAATGTCTGTCAGTTAAAAAGTTCTTAAGGAAGGATGGTAGATTGCCTCGGAGGCCTAAGGAATGGGCCTGGGCCAAAATATTATACCTCCAAGTTGTGTCATATGCCTTCTCAAGGTCAAAAAATATGGCAATAACTGAGTGATTATTCGCAAAGGCATTACGAACATACGTATCCAAGCGTAGTAAGGGGTCTATGGTAGAACGACCCTTACGAAAGCCATATTGACTAGCGGAGAGACTCTTGTGAGTCTCTAAATACCACATTAAACGTCGATTTACGAGGCGTTCCATCACTTTGCAAACTGCACTTGTAAGAGCGATGGGGCGATAGTGGGAGGCATCATGTCCTGTAGTACCCGGTTTGCGGAAAGGGAGAACAATGGCAGATTTCCACAGCTGGGGAAGAACTCCTTGTGCCCAAATAAGATTGAAGAGGTGTAAGAGGACTACAAGGGCTGACCGATGTAAATGTTGTAACATACGAATATGAATGTCATCAGGCCCAGCTGCCGATGATCGGCAAGCTGAGAGCGTTGCCTCCAGTTCTTGAAGTGTAAAAGGCACATTATACTGTTCTTCTCCGAGAGAAGAAAAGTCCAAGGGTACTAACTCTCTGGCAGACTTTGAGGAAAGAAACGAGGGGCATAGATGGAGCCCTCGGGAAATACGGACCAGATGTGTGCCAAGTTCAATGGCAACGTCGAGAGGGTTTGCTATATCAACACCAGTGACCCGTAGAACAGGAGCCGGGTCAGGAGAGTATTTACCACTCAATTTCCTCACTTTTTTCCAGACTGCACTCATAGAAGAAGCAGAGGTGATGGTGGAAACATAGTCTCGCCAACAAGTGCGTTTAGCTTCACGGATGACACGGCGAGCGATCGCACGCTTCTGCTTAAAATCAACAAGTCTCTCAGCGGTTCTATTGTACCGGTACCTGCCCCATGCAGCACGTTTCAAACGTACTGCACGAGCACAAGCAGGAGACCACCAAGGCACGCACTTCTGAGAATGCCTGCCTGAGGTTTGGGGTATAGAATGAGAAGCTGCGGTATAAACTGATGTCGAGAAGATGTGTAGGAGCTCATCAATGGAGGATGAAGAAGGAACCTCACTAAAAGCAGTGAGGTGTGAGTAAAGATCCCAATTTGCCCGATCAAATTGCCAGCGAGGGCTACGGGAAGGTGGTGAATAGGAAGGAGAAGTAAGAATGATCGGAAAATGATCGCTGTCATGTAAGTCTGGTAGAACAGACCAGGTGAAGTCTAGTGCAGTGGAGGAAGAGCAGACTGATAGATCGATGCAAGAGAGAGTATGAGTACGAGGATCAAAATGGGTGGGAGTACCCGTATTTAAAACATGGAGGGGGTGAGAGGCAAGAAAAGCCTCCAACTGAATGCCACGTGAGTCACAATGAGACCCCCCCCAGAGGAAATGGTGGGCATTAAAATCACCAAGTAACAGAAGTGGTGGTGGTAAGGATGAAACAAGAAAGGCAAAGTCTGGGATAGAAAATGCTCGAGAAGGAGAGAGATATAAAGAACATATTGTAAACCACTTATTCAAGTGGATACGGGCTGCAGTGTAATGCAGCGAGGTATGGACAAATAGTTGACAGTACGGAATATCATTGCGTAGAAGAAGGGCACTTTCATTAAAGGTCCCATCTGAGAAAGGATCCGAAGAATACAATAAATTATAGCCTGAGATAGGTTGGAAAACAGCCGAGTGTAATTTTGGTTCTTGTAAGCAAGCACCAACAGGGGAAAACCTGGAAAGCAACATCTGAAGCTCACCCCGATTACCCCTGAGGCCGCGGATATTCCACTGTAAATAGGCCATGATTGGCGATGAAGAAAATATCAGGAATCTGTAGGTAAAGGCACCTACGGACTAGAGGGGTTAGAAAAGTCAACGTGTGGTGGCATTGGAAGATGTTCAAGTAGCGAAGGAACGGAGCGTTGCGAAGAATGGGGTTGTGAAGATGGAGGAGAGGGAAGAGAAGGAACAGGAAGTGAATCAGTGTCCATTGAAGGTTTAGTCTCTGCAATATATTCTGAAATGGCTTCAAGTGTTTCTGAATTCAAAGATGTATGGGAAACCATATTGGAGATAGGAGGAGGAGGGTGAGTAAAGATTGGGACAGTAATGGACTGTACCAAAGTAGAGGGGGAGGGAAAAGTGTAAGGGACTGGAGATGAAGTGTGGGGGGGGACAGAAGAGGTAGAAAACTGGGAGGTGACAGAAGAGGGAGAAACTTGGGAGGGGACGGGGGTGGAAGGCATAGTACGAGGAGGAGGGTGAATCTCCACACTTGTAATAGAGCCAGAGAGAGGGGAAGAACTAGGTACAGAGACTGGAAAGGTAACGTGTGGAGGTGGAAGAAGGGAAGGAAGGGGCAAAGAAGATTTGAGCAATGTGGATTTTTTGGACTTCTGAGTAGAGGGGCGATTGGTATTAGGTGTCGTACGAGGTCTTGTCGATACTGGGGCTTGTGAGGAAGGACGCGAAGATGTGAGAACAGACTGAGTTGTAGTCGGGACGTCAGAGCCAAGGACAGCAAAAGGATTAGATGCCGTAGTGGCTATGGGAGGGGTAACAACAGAGGAGGCTGCAGAAGATGGGACCCCAGAAGTGGGGGGACGTTTGGAAACATGAGAATAAGAAACACGGGGTAGTCTCCCTTGGAGGCGGAGATGAGTAATTGCCATAGCATAAGGGAGACCTTCTGCCTCTTTGAGGCAACGGATTTCACGTTCATTTAAGTAGACCTGGCAACGGCGGGAGTACGAAGGGTGAGCTTCATTACAATTAAGGCAAGATGGAGGTTGACTGCAAGATGTATTAGAATGGTTGTCGGCACCACAGACTGGGCATTCGGCCATAGATCTGCAATATTTCGCTGGGTGACCAAAACGCCAGCAATTTCTACATTGTTGCGGTGTAGGTATCACCTTTCGAACTTGTAACCGATGTCCCGCGACATATACAGAGGACGGGAGTTCTCGGCTGTCAAAAGTTAAACGAGCCACATTGCAAGGGTAACGTCTCCGCCCCCGGGCAGGAAGGACATAAGTGTCTACTTTGAGGATTGGGAGATCCTGGAGTTCCAGCTGTTCAAAAATGTCATTGCCACATGACTGGAAATTCTGTTGGACTATGGTATGGGGCAGAATGACAGTACCACTACAAGAATTGAGAGAAAGATGTTTTTCAATAGTGATAGGAGTAGTATCGATATTCGAAAGGAGAGAAAGATCATGAGCTTGGGTAGCATTCTGGACAGTGACGATGCGTGTACCGCTCTTGAGAGCGTGAAATGAAATATCTCTGCCAACATGACGCAGGAGCGCTTTGGCAATACTATGGTCAGAAAGGTAGGCAGAAGAAGAAGTTGGTCTTAAAGTAAAGAATTTAGTCCATTGTGTGGTCCGAAACTGAGCGTGGAGAGGGAGTGCTTGACGTGTCGGTCGTTTCCGAGTAGAATGGGAAGGTAACGACGGAGCATCATCAGGAGATTGACGTTGGCGTTTAGGAGTAGGACCGGAGTTGGTCCGGCAGGAAATGGGTGGGCGATTCGAAAATTGCCGTACCGTAGAGGGAGAAGCCGGAAGCATAGTCAAAGGAGAGCGGAGTTCAGACAAATCGAAGGAGTCAGTCGAAGCCCCGGTACCTGAAGCGGGTGAGGAAACAGCACCAGCAAGAGGTACAGGGGCATCAGGAGTGTCCGAAGAGTGGTCTAAACACAAGGCAGGGTCAGAATGGGGTGCGGTATCAAGAAGGGGCCCGGGGGTAGTGGTTTCATGGACTAGGGCTGCCATGGTTAGGTTACTCCTTTGCTTTTTGTTTTTAAGAAAAAAAAAGAAAGAAGAAAAGAAAATAAAAATAAAAAAAAGAATAAAAAAAGGGGGGAGCGGGGAGGAATAGTTCCCAGGAGGAATGAAAGGGCCGGAAATCCCCCTCCGCGCCCAAGAGGACTCGACACCGCTAGTAGCGCAGATGCAGCATGGAACCTGTGCCATACCCTACCCTTCATGCCAGTAAACCAGCAATCTGGGATAGCAACCTCACATCTGCCGAGCTACCTCGGTGGACAAAAGAGAGGGCGGCCGGATATCCGCCACAAAGCATACCTCCTTTAGCCACCACCCCCGGAATCCGAAAGGTGGCTTCCAGAGATACACCCGTCGCCCAAAAGACACCCAAAGCCACTCCGGGATACCGGAGAGGGATCGGGACATCCCTAGGCAATCCAGATTCCACGGCAAACTACGCCACCGCCAAGAAACCTCAACGGAATGGGATGGACCCCGGTGTCCTTTCCCCTACCTAGGAACTAGCGCGCCTGTGGGAGAAATCACGAAGGCTAAAAAGAGGAAGGGCAAAAGGGAGGGGTGAGGAGGAGGAGGAGGAGGAATGGAAAAAGGGGAGGATGGGGAGGATGGGATAGGGGAGGGGAGAATGGGGGGTAATTAGGTTCGGTCTGAGGAAGAAGACCGACAGGGCTAATTCCTCAGACCAAGAGCCTCTTCACCACGCCAAGGAGCCCCCCTTGAAGAGGTATACCTGGAGTAGATTTCATGGATCATTCCTTCCCCAATGGCCCGGTCCTAGCCCAGGCCTTCTGGTTACTGGCCTGATTGACCAGACTGTTGGTGCCAGTTGCATGCAGGCTGTAATCTTTTGATTACTGGCCAGAGGATGGGTATGATTTGTACAGTAAGGTTGTTAAACTGAACTGCTCCAAGAACCTGGTCCCAGACCAGGTTGATCACCTGATCAGACAGAAAGCTTTTTTACACCTGGAGGGGGTTTTGGGGGTCAATGCCCTTGCAGCCTGGTCTGAGACCAGGCCTCATGGTAGATCAGGGTCTGATCAACCAGGCTGTTACTGCTGGTCGTACAGAAGCTGATGTACGAACCACAGCCTGGTTGGTCAAGTACTGACTTCAGGTGCCTGTCCAGTGCCTTCTTGAAGACAAGTATATTTACAGGCTAAGATCTATTATCCTATCTCGCCTCATTTCCAAGCATAGTCCTATCAAAGGTACACTAACACCTATCTAGAATGTGACCCACAACAGTAGGTTAATACCCAGGTACCTACTTACTGCTAGGTAAACAGGGACAGCAGGTGTTAAGGAAACATGCTCAATGTGTACTACCCTTTCTGGGTGCAGATACCTGTGACTTAAGTGAAAGTTGGATGCATGTGAGGCACGGTTGCTGTAGATATAACAGTAGTACGTATTATGAATTAATAGCAAGTAGTGATAATTTTTAACTTTGTATGTAATGTATGTTAATAAATCATGAGAAAACAGTGACTGCACTCTTAACACATCAAACGCCATCACAAACAATGCAACTTTGTCTGAATTTTATATCTAAAATTAATAATGGTCTGAGAAAAAATAGTAAATACAGCAGATGTGAGTTGTGTCAAGAATGTGTCCATAACAGATGTATTTTTGTACATCATAACTCTGCAGTTTGTAATGCAATAAATGCACCTTAACCCTGTTACCATGTAGTTGCACTGACTGAGGTGATGCATCAAATTTTTATGCAAATATTGAGCTCTTGCCTTATAACACGGAGTTCAGACTGTTTAATAAAAAAATATCTAGACTTGACTCGTGACAGTACTAATCATTTTTACCTAAAATGTCGTTAGTTAGGATTCTAGAAATAAAATTATGGTTGTGGTAATTTTAAGTACTGAATCTTGGTTAGATGACACAGGGACTGACAAAGAAGTCAAAATAGAAAGCTATAATATATAACATTTGGATAGAAATAGACAGGAGATGGTGTAAGTGCTAATGTAAGAAATTACTTGACTTACAACTCAAGACTCGATTTGCATAACAATAAGCTGAAGAATTTACAGTTTTGAACTGTTGTTGCCACAAATGAAACCCACATCTATCACCATCTATCACCCTCTCACCTATAATCAGCTTTTAGAACACTTTGTAAGAGTATTGTGCAGAATTGTACTCAACTGTGAAACAATAATACTGGGAGATTTAGTATCTGCTTTCAGAATCCTTCCTCCATAAGCCATGTATGTTGTAAGAAGCAAGTAAATTGCCGGGAGCAAGGAGCTAGTGACCCCTTCTACTAAATGTAAAAAGAAGAAAAATTGTTTCTTCTTTATTGGGTCACCCTGCCTTGGTGGGAGATAGCCGGTGTGTTAAAAAAAATCTGCTTTTAACAAAAAAACAAAGGGTTATGTAACAGATATAAGCAAACTCTAGGCCTAAATAATCACAGACAATCAATTAATGAACTAACTTGGATTATGCAGGTCTTAGCTTGATCAGATACTATGTATGTGATCACATAGTATGTAAATGCTATGAAAAAATCAGATATCATTCCCAATGGACTTAGTGACCATCACATCCCTAACTCTGGGTCAATTGCAGACTGTCTGTACTGGTGGCTTAGTGGTGGCTGTCTGGTGGAAGAGGAAAAGGGGCTAGGAGACTTGCTATTTTGACTCACGAAATTGTAATGACACGATTGCAAACAAACCATACCCCGGCCGGGATTGAACCCGCGGTCAGAGAGTCTCAAAACTCCAGCCCGTCGCGTTAGCCACTAGACCAGCTAGCCACAATAAGATTCGTCCAACTAGGTATATTTCTACACCATAGGAAGGTTAGCACAGGCACCACTGTGACCACAAATGCAAGTTTTTACAGACGAATCTCCAGCTAGCGTGGCCGTGACGAACTCTAGCTCAAGTCCCTTCACTGCCATCAACATGACTCACGAAATCGTAATGACACGATTGCAAACAAACCATACCCCGGCCGGGATTGAACCCGCGGTCAGAGTCTCAAAACTCCAGCCTGTCGCGTTAGCCACTAGACCAGCTAGCCACGATAAGATTCGTCCAACTAGGTAAAAACTTGCATTTGTGGTCACAGTGGTGCCTGTGCTAACCTTCCTATGGTGTAGAAATATACCTAGTTGGACGAATCTTATTGTGGCTAGCTGGTCTAGTGGCTAACGCGACGGGCTGGAGTTTTGAGACTCTCTGACCGCGGGTTCAATCCTGGCCGGGGTATGGTTTGTTTGCAATCGTGTCATTACGATTTCGTGAGTCATGTTGATGGCAGTGAAGGGACTTGAGCTAGAGTTCGTCACGGCCACGCTAGCTGGAAATTCGTCTGTAAAAACTTGCATTTGTGGTCACAGTGGTGCCTGTGCTAACCTTCCTATGGTGTAGAAATATACCTAGTTGGACGAATCTTATTGTGGCTAGCTGGTCTAGTGGCTAACGCGACGGGCTGGAGTTTTGAGACTCTCTGACCGCGGGTTCAATCCCGGCCGGGGTATGGCTTGCTATTCTTGTTTGTGGAGGCTTTGGGGACTGAACTTTTAACAGGGAAATAGAAATGAACCCTCACTAACTAGCGAGATACTAGACAATATCAAATTCAGAGGTCAGTTGCAAAGAAGGTTTAAGGCAAACAGGCAGGATATTACAGCACTCCATGAACTTCACAAGGTAAGTAGTACAGTGCAGAAACATGTAGACTGGAAAAAGTTCTAAAAATGGATGTTTAACAAGGTATGCCATGAAACATCTAAAGTGGTAATTTGTCTCAATTCAAACTGCAGTACATAACTGTTGCACCACTATTATTCAACTGCTAGGTGCATCAGAAACCTTCAATATACATTCAAATGAATTTAAACCTTATTATAATAATAAAAGTCTCACCCCAAACAATTTCTAGCTATCAGGTGTGTCTTATAAATTTGAACAAAAGTAAGTAAATTGAACCCATCAAAAAAATAAACCTGATAACATTCCAGCTAAATTCCCGAGAGATGGTGCCTCTGAAATGAAATTACATATAGCTAATATAACAAATGTATCCATCACCTTGATGAGTTTCAGTTTGCCAGAGTCACTCCTGTTAAGAAAAATAATAGAATGGATAAAAGCGCCTAGAGGCCTGCTATTATTCTTAGTGTTATGTCTACAATCCTTGAGATAACAATTGATAACCAAGCTGTTTGGAAATTAGGAGGAGGTGCAAGATTACCAAAACTATTATCAAGAGGGTTGAGGAGGGGTTGTTTAGGTGGTTTGGACATGTAGAGAGGACGGAAGGAAATAAAATGACTTTGAGAGTGTATAAATCTGTAGTGGAGGGAAGGTGGGGTAGGGATCATCCTAGGAAAGGCTGGAGGGAGGGGGTACAGGAGGTTTTGTGTGCGAGTGGCTTGGACTTCCAGCAAGCATGCTTGAGCGTATTTGACAGGAGTGAATGGAAACAAATGGTTTTTAATACTTGACATGCTGTTAGAATGTGAGCAAGGTAACATTTATGAAGGGATTCAGGGAAACTGGCAGGTTGGACTTGAGTCCTGGAGATGGGAAGTACAGTGTCTGAACTCTGAAGGAGGGGTGTTAATGTTGCAGTTTTATAACTCTAGTGTAAGCACGCCTCTGGCAAGACAGTGACGGAGTGAATGATGAAAGTTTTTCTTTTTCGAGCCACCCTGCCTTGGTGGGAAACGGCCGATGTGTTAATAAAAAAAAAATAAGAAACTGTTTGGGAGAAACATCAATAAAGTGATAAAGACTGGAAAGCAAATGGGGTTAGTAGTTAAAACTGAAAGAGGAGAGATGTTAGATGGAGATGTGTGGGTACTGGAAACATGGTGAGGATATTTTGACAAGTTGCTGAATGTCAGTGATGAAGAGGAAGCAGTGATTTCATACCTTGAGTAGGAATGAGGAGTTTTAACTAGATGTGGGGACAGTTCTATCTAGGCTGGAATATTGCTGCACGCTAACAGCGCCTTTCAAGGCAGATGAAATTGCTGACCTAGAAAATGTGCAGAGAACCTTCACAGCACACATGTACGATAAAACATCACTCCCTTTGAAAGGAAAAGACTCGGCAGGCAATGCAACATCCCCTCAATGAAAAGCAGGGGCTCCACTAGCATGATAAGAGAACACAATAAGTGTCAGGGGCCCAAGACTGTTCAACTGCCTCCCAGCATACATAAGGGGAATTACCAATAGACCCCTGTCTGTCTTCAAGAAGGCTCTGGACAGGCACCTAAAGTCAGTACCTAATCAGCTGGGCTGTGGTTTGTATGTCAGTTTACAGTAACAGCCTGGTTGATCAGGCCCTGATTCACCATGAGGCCTGGTCACAGACCGAGCCGCAGGGGCATTGCCACCCGAAACCCTCTCCAGGTGTACAGTATGTGAGGCAGTGGGAAAGTAGCCAGGATGGGATTAAGACAGAAGTTAAAAGCAGATGGAGATAAAGTACTGCAATAGTTGGTGTATTTGTTCAACATATGCATGAAAGAATGGAAGGTATTAAAAGATTTGCAGAGAGCATGCATAGTTCCCTTGTATAAGGGAAAAGGGAACAAGAGAGAATGTAAGAATTATAGGGGGATAAGCCTACTCATTATACTGGGTAAAATTCGTAGTGGATTTATTATTGAAGGGGTTAGGGTACGACACCATTCCTGAGTTCTTCCTGCAGAACAGCAGGGAGAAATCAGGAACTGTACGGGATATGTAGATCAAGAGTTTACACTGAAAGATATTAGTGAGGAATACAGTATTTAGTTAAGGGTAAAAAGATATTTATCATATTTATGGATTTAGAAAAGCCATATGATAGGGTGGATGGGGAAGCCATGTGGCAAATGTTGCAAATATACAATGTGGAATAGGAGATAGGTTACTAAAAGCAGTTAAGAGTTTTCATTTGGAGAGTGTTGTTCAGGTTACGGCATGTAGAAAGGAGGGTGACTAATTTCCAGGGATGCGTGATGTCACCATAGTTGTTTAACATATTTCTAGATGGGTTTGCAAAAGAAGTGAATGTTAGGGTGTTGGGAAGAGTGTGTTGGGTTTAGAGATTCTGGATCTGATATAAGGTGGGAGTTGTCACAGTTGCTCTTTGCTGATGACAGTTCTTTCAGGGAATCTAATGACAAATTGCAAAAGTTGGTGGAGAAATTTTAGAGGGTATGTAAAAGAAGTAAACGAAAGATGAACATAGAAAAATGCAACATGAGGATAACAATGATAAACTGAATATTAGATTGGAGGGAGGGAATATGGAGGAGGTGGATGTATTTAGATATCTGGGAGTGGATATGTCAGCAAATGGGTCTATGAAAATCAAGGTAAACTTTAGTACAGATGAGAGGAAAACTATAGGAGGGGTGTTGAGGCATCTGTGAAAAAGAGAGGTTTAGTTGTGGAGGCAAAAAAGGGGAATACTAGAGTACAGTGGTAACAATATTTTTGCATAGGCGAGGCACAGGGTTCGAATGTTGCAGCGAGGAGGCTGGAGGCAGCAATGTTTGAGAGCAATGTGTGGTGTGAATATCATGTAGAGAATTATGAGTGGAAATTAAAAGGCAATGTGCAGTCATTAACTAAGGGTATATTTCAAAGGGCTGAGGAAGGGTTGTTGAGGTGGTTTGGGCATGCATTGATGATGGAGATGACAGGATGATGATGAGGCTCTATAAATCTGGTCTAGGAGGTAAGAGTGGTAGGGGTCATCCCAGGAATGGTTGGAGGGAGGGGGTAAAGGAAGTTTGAGTATCCAGCAACCTTGTGTATGTTAGGAGTGAATGAAGATAAGTAGATTTTAATGGAAACTAGTCAGTCAGACTAGTCCTTGAGGTGAAAAGGGCAGTAGATGCACCCTGAAGAAGGGTGGAGATGTTGCAGTTGGATGGTAATCTGAATTGTGATATCAACACACTTGTGGCAAGAGAGCAACTGAATGAGTGATACTGAATATATTTCTTCACTGGGTCACCCTCTGCTATGGTGGATGGTAGCCACTGAAGTAGAAAAAATCCTAAACTGTTACCATAAGAATCCATTTCTTGGTACATATACACAGAGTTAATTCATTACCCTAATTTAGGGATTAAAATAATTTTGACTGGTGGTGTACAGGCGACATACAAGCTTAACCCTCAAGCAGTTAACTGGCTTTAAACCTAGCTCACCTGAGAGCCAGATAAATATATATGCACACAGATAATGGCAAATAAAAACTGGTTTTGGTAATGTATATTTTAGTAATGTATATTGTACATCATAGTTGAGATATTGAGCAAAAATAAATAATGGCACTAAACATATTTTACAATCAGATAAACTTTCCAAAATATTTATTAGCATTAAGATATTTGCATATACACAATAAATACAAACATTTTATAAGATATTTAACCCTGTATTATAGTTTAATTAAAAAAAAAAATGTAACATAAGAAAAATAATTGTTACATTAGTAATGATCACTTCAAATTAATATAAAAATATAATAAATAAAAATGACAATGAATACTTATTCTAGAAAAATGTGGTACATGTAATGATATAAATTCTCTTTTACTGTCATCTATTTTGCATCAACACCAAAACACACACTAAAAAGAATAAAATACCTTACAAAGAGCTCTTGATTCAAAGATATGGAGCCACCTTCCACTTCCTTGGATTAAACCTAATTACTCCCCCCCCCCATTCCCCATTTCCAAGATGCTGTATGACCCCCATGGATTTAGCACTTTCCCATGAATAAAAAAAAAGTAAGATTGCATATTATTATCGAAATATTTCTTACTTTTAAATTTATTACAGTATTTATATCTATAATTAGTTATAATAATCAGGTTAGCTCCAATTAATATACTTATTACATGACTTTTAAGAAAATACATAAATATAAAACTTTTTAATGACAATAGGCATACAAAAAGACATGCCTGGTGATAGGCCTCATTCCAGTAATATAATGAAAAGAAAACTGGAATGTTAGTTGTCAATAGGTAGAAAATATCTGCCAGAGTTGAGAGTTATGAAGAGAGATTGAGAATGTTGGAAATACCATCAATGGGATGAAAAAATGATAGATGAAAATTTGGTTGGGATTATTAACCCAGATAAGATTTATTTTGATTTTTAACCTGGAGGTTAGGATAAGATAAAATTTATTTTTAACCCAGAGGGTTAGGATGAGATAATATTTATTCAGATTTTTAATCTGGAGGGTTAGGATAAGATGAGATTTATTTGGAGTTTTAAACCCGGAGGATTAGCCACTCAGGATACCCAAATAAGTCATTGTGTCATCGAGGACTCTCTTATTTCCATTGTGGCCCTTCAATCTTGTCCCCCAGGATGCCATCCACACCAATCAACTAACACTCAGGTACCTACTTACTGCCAGGTAAACTGGAACAGCAGGTGTAAGAAAACACGCCCAATATTTCTACTCGGTCAAGGGTGGAACCACAGACATTGTGTGAGGTGAAAGCATTGCCTACTAAGCCACAGTTAGTTATCACAGTTATTAACCCAGGATAACCTAATAATCAGTTTGTCATCAAAGACTATCTTGTTTCCATTGGTGTCTTTTAAATTATATACAATAAGATCATAAAAGAATATGATAAAACAGGTAGCACTACTAACAGGAGGTACAAGAAGCCACAATCGTAGACTAAGAAAATGGTGTCAAAATGATATAAGAAACTATTTCTTCATAGAGTAAATTTCTGTAGTGAGTTCCAGGAGAAAGTACAGTAGGGCCCCCTTTATGGAGCTTCACTTTACAGTGCTCCAGTAATAAGGACATTTCAAATTATGACCAAAATTCGCTATACGGTTCCCCCTACCTGTTTGTTTACATTCTCCATGTCTCTCCATTATGTCTAGAAACTTTCAAAAATTTCAAGTGTTTTAAAGCTATTTCATGTTTTATATTTACTCTGATAATAATATTTGTGTACCTGTATCTAAATAAACTTACACACTGTCCTGGCATGCAGGTACACATTTAAATCACTAAGAGTGTCTTATTAGTCTTGAGGATGCCATATTAACAGTGATAATAATAATAATAAGCAATAATCACTCTGAAGCATATTTAATGTCATATTTTTTATATTTATTATCACACCGGCCGATTCCCACCAAGGCAGGGTGGCCCGAAAAAGAAAAACTTTCACCATCATTCACTCCATCACTGTCTTGCCAGAAGGGTGCTTTACACTACAGTTTTTAAACTGCAACATTAACACCCCTCCTTCAGAGTGCAGGCACTGTACTTCCCATCTCCAGGACTCAAGTCCGGCCTGCCGGTTTCCCTGAATCCCTTCATAAATGTTACTTTGCTCACACTCCAACAGCACGTCAAGTATTAAAAACCATTTGTCTCCATTCACTCCTATCAAACACGCTCACGCATGCCTGCTGGAAGTCCAAGCCATATATTACATTAATATAAACATTTTCATTAATCCATCTATGATATTTTTTCAAAATTATATAATAAACATGCTACAAAACATATAAACATGATAAATACACCTCATAGTAGAATAAATTAACATAAATGTGAGATGTTACATGTATGAACAAAAACCAGATGTGTTTGTCTGCTTCTTTACATAACAACGAGTCTCTCTCTCTCTTGTCTCTCATTTACTTGTTCTCTCTTGTTTATTCATTTTACCTCGTTTACTCACCTCTCACCCCACATTAAGACTATTAATATTTTAAGGTAAGTAATGAATGTACTGTATATGCATTTTATTGCTCTGGGGCACTTTAAATGTCATAGTATATTATGTGTGTGGGGTGGCCAGGAGGGCTACCATACCTACCACACCTGACTTCTTACAATAAATACTACTTATCTCTCACTCTACATTAAGACTACAAATATTTTAAGGTAAGTAATGAGTGTTCTGTGTGTGTATTTTACTTTTTATTGTTTTCAATGCCTAGTTCTATTGCTAATTTAATATATGTTAGTGTAAACTTATTATCTGGCATTTATAAGCATTTATAAGTGGAAAAATGGCACTCTGCTTACCAGTGGTAGCCTGGAACCTAACCTGCCATATATGTGGGGCCCTACTGTACAGTGAACCCTCTCATTAATGGATTAACAGGTAGGAGGGAGTGTATGATATTACCTGTCTACAACTTCCAAATTATGAAACTAATTTTCATGATTGCCTAGTTGCCTTCTGAATTATGAGACTTGGTCCACTAATGCAGGAGACAACTCGACACTAAGAATACAGCATACAGTACTGTATGGCATTTTTATAATTCTGTATGTTATTTACAATAATTTTACTTAACCATGCCAGTGAGAGATGAGGTGTAAACAGAGGAGCTGTAAAGCTCTACTAGCATCTACACTAAACTTACAAGCAGAGTCTATAAATTTGTCCTTGCTTCTACGGGTATCAGGCACTGTTTGTTTCTTAAGATTTAGGCAGCAATGAATATCATCATGGGTTTAGCAGTTGTTTATGAATATAAAAATAGCAAGGTAACATTTATGAAGGAATTCAGGTAAACCAGGACTTGAGTCTTGAAGGTGGGACAGGCAGTGTCTGCTCTCTGAAGAAAGGGTGGGGATGTTGGAGTCGGAGGGTAATTTGAATTGTGATATCAGCAAACTTATGGCAAGACAGATATTGAATGAATGATAGCATATGCTTCCTTCTTTAGGTTATCCTGCCTTGGTTGAAGATGGCTAATGAGGGGAAAAATATTCAGTTGAACACGCTTCAAGAAAATGCATTAAGTGAAAATAGAGATGCAAAATCTAAATGCAAGGTCATTAGTTTGGGTACAAAGTTGGGGAGATACTGACAACCTACTCGGTGTGTGGGCCCTCTCCCCGCTTCTGGAGATCAAATGACCTTATAAACATTTTTGTGATGTATGTGTGACTGGTACTGAGACTTCACAAAGCAGAGGACCCTGGCCCATGGCTGGGCTCTGAGAGTAGTTAAACTCTCGAAACTCTTCAAAGGTATATCAAAGGTACACAGCCTGATGAAAGATGCCACTGTCAACTGCCTAGGTCAATCAGGTTGTTGCTGTTTGCAGCACAAGCCTACAGAGTCATCCCAACAGAGTTGCTTTAGCCTGGTCAACCAGGATGTTGCTGTTAGCAGCACACAAGCCTACATAGCCATCCCAACATAGATGCTTTAGCCTTTACACAAGTAGTGGTCCTGTTTCCTCCCCTACACTACTACCTTTATTCTGACAATATTTTTAATATCTGCTGGCAGAAGGTTGAATTGTGGACCAACTTCATCCCAGGTCTTTTACGTGTTCCTTACGTTCTATTTGGTGACCCTCTTGTGTTTTGTATATAGTATTCCTTTTGAGTTCTTCATTCTTTCCATACTTAAGCAGCTGGAACTTATCACCACTGAACGTCATGTTGTTCTCCACTGCCCACTTGAAAACCCTGCTTATGTCTTCCTGTACTTTTTTGGTGTCCTCTACCGTAGTGATGTTCATGCTTATTTTAGTGTTATCTGGAAATAATGATACAAAAGTGTGCTGGGTGTTTTTATCTATAACTGCTATGAGGATGAGAAACAGCAGAGGTGCCAGGACAGTGCCTTGGGGCACTGAGTTTTTGACTTTGCTGATGCTGGATCTTGCCCTGTTCACTACTACTTTTTGTGTTCTGTGTGTTAGGAACCCAAAAATCCATCTGCCTACCTTCCCTGTAATGCCCATGGACCTCATTTTGTGCCCTTTCACTCCATGATTGCATCTGTCAAATGCCTTCACAAAATCTGTGTGAATCACATCTGCATTTTGGTCGTCTTCCAATGCCTCCGTAATTCTGTCATAATGATTCAGCAGCTGTGACAGGCATGATCGTCCTGCTCTAAAACCATGCTGGTTTGGGTTATGCTGGTCCATGAAATTTGTAATCTGCCGTCTCATCACTCTTTCGAAGATTTTTTTATGATGTGAGAAGTTAGGGCTAATGGTCTGTAATTTTTAGCTAGTGCTTATGCAAAGGAGCTATGTCTGCACTCTTTAAAGCCTCTGGTATTTCACCAAAGAATGCTGAGTGCTTGTGCTAATGGGACTTTACACTTCTTTATAAATAGAGCATCCCATGAATCTGGTCCAGGTGCTGAGTGAGTGGGCATGTTGTCCATTTCCTTTTTGAAATCTATGGGATTTGTACTAATGTCAGTTAGCTGATCTGCGTGGCTTTCTTCTGGAGTGAAAAATATTTCTGCATTTTCTACCTTGCTGTCATTTAGTGGGTTGCTGAACACTGACTCATACTGTTCTTTCAAGATTTCACTCATTTCTAGTATACGAGTCTCCTCTCAGTAGTGGTCCAATTCTACAGGTAGTCCTTAGCTTGGATTTTGCATAGGAATAGAGATATTTTGGGTTTCTTGCAATATCATGTATGGCCCTTTGTTCCCTTTGTACTTCCTCTGTTAGATATGAATCCTAAGTTTTTGCTCTAGTTCAATGATCTCTTGTCTAAGCCTATCTTTCCTCTGTTGTAGCATATTTGTGTTTTTAAGCAATTCAGTAACCTGTTTTCTTCTTCTGTACCATCTCCTATGCTCTCTCCCTATATCTGATCTCCTTCTGGGTTTCCTCAATGGTATGTGCTTCATACATACCTTGTATGCTTCTCTATTCAGCCTCTCTAGGCACTGGTGGGGATTTAGGTCGCTCATGTCTGCTTCCCAGGATATGTCTGATAGCTCTTGGTTTATTTTTTCCCAGTCAATTCTATGGTTGTTAAAATTAAACTTACTGAACATCCAGGCTCTAACATATGCAACTTCCTTTTAATTTTGGTACCACTGGTAGTGTCATCCTGCCAGAATGTCCTATAATCTATGCCCTAAGTAAAGAGAAACATGTGTTCAGCAGGCCGGCAGGCCGGCTGGCCGATAGACTTTGGCTGTCTCTATCTCACAGGTAAATTACCTAGAATAACCAAATAAATTCAGACAAAGTGCTATACTGTGCTTGTTGATAAAAGGCATAATAAGCATGACTTGTTCAGGAATCAGACGTGACGACTCTGCACTGTGTGTAATACCTGTTGGTTCATGAGCGGCTCTCTCTCTGAGACAGAAAGAGAGACAAGCAGACAGAGAGATGGGACGACAAAGACCCACAGTATCGTGGGGAAAGCAGATGACCAGTAATTGTGGGGGAAGCAGATGACCAATAATTGTGGGGGAAAGCCTATGACCAGTAATGACAACTGTGGTGGATAGAGAGAATATTGTTTTGCTGTGATTGTAATAATAATGAACAATTCTGTGACCAAAGGACTTTGTCCACTGTTTCTAAATCAACTGACCTGGCAGATTTTGTTTCATACTTCCAAGCTAGGGGATAGTAACCCCTTCTCCTCTATACATTACTAAATTTAAAAAAAGAAACCTTATTTTTTCCAAAGTATATATGTTAAATGAAGGGTTTACTGTAATATTTATAATTTATATTACTAATCTCTCTCTTCACATATACATAAAAAGAATGTATACAAGCTACCAATATATTTGGCAAAAAACCAACAGGAAAACATATTTATCTTAACAAAATCGTAATTAATACGATCTATCATTCTTGACGAATCCTCATTAAACAAACATTAACTTTGCTCATACATGCTTAAGTTAAACATATAAACACTATAAATGATTTTGGTGAAAATTTTCAGAGGAAAAACATCTTATTGAAAATAAGGCTAAAAAGGTCTGTGCAAAAAAAATATGGTCTATACAAAAATAACCCATGATCTGGTACATTTCAGAAAATCCAGTACACCCTTCCCCATCACCACTGGATAAGGGATCATTCACTGCAGTAAAATACCTATAGACATAATATTTATTTTGTTGTAAGACCCACATGGATTTAGTTCATGTTTTTTAAAACGGAAGACCATCAGTTAGAAAAGTGGGTATGGTCATGAAAATCAGCATTTAATCTAATTTGGTGCTAACAAATCTGAAGAAGGCATGCTAAAAATGGAGTTATATTAAACAGACCTCCAGAAAATCAAAACTTTTTTCTACAATATTGCAAAACAATAAATTTTTTATCCCCTTACATTGCAGTTAACGTTGCATAATGACTTGAAAGTTTGTGGAGAAGATTGATGTGGCTCCTACTGGGCTGAGGTAGATAACTATGGTTTTTGTGTTGATATGGATGCAGAGTTGTCAGTAGTTGATGGCTACAGATTTAGGCTGGTTAATGGGGTTTAAAGCCTATCGACTACACTAGGGTCAAAGTTATATATATTCTGTGGAATATATCCTACTTCATGTGTGTGTGTGTGCTAAGCATAACAGTGCATGTACACACTGAGAGATGTATATCAGCCAATATTGGAATGTTCAAGTATTCTGTAGTGCTCCTTTTTTTCCAGAAGTATTTTATACAGGTGATAATAAGATATCATCACCTGCTCCAAACCCTATTTCACAGCAATGGTTAATTCCTGCAGTGTTAACCATTTATCTTCAAAGTTGTTCTTTGTCATGCTCTTCTTTTATCTGCTTCTTTCTTAACTGGGAACCGAGATCCTCCAGCATTTCTTCTTCAGGAACTTCCTCATCATCAATATCATCCTCCATCATCATCATCTATCATTTCTTTTGTCTTCATGCATACTTTGAAAGCTTCCAAGTGTCACTGTCCTTACCAGAACACAATTTCCTTGACAGGACTACTTACTGAGGGAATATCACATATATTATTCACCAGAGAAAGTAATATTTGACCCTAGCCTGCATTTATGGTTGAAAATGCATCTGCAATGTTTAAGTTACACCAGAACTCTGGGATTCCAATCTTAGAGCTATCATCCACTGTTGTCACAAGTTTATCCATTACCTTGTGTGCAGAAGCACTTACAGGTTTCAATAACTCCTCAATGTTGTGGTTGTATCAAAGATGTCATATAAGGTTGTAAAAACACAACTTTAACATTTAGGTCCACAGACTCTAACATCTGTAAATGACAGAACTGTCAAGAACCATCATCACTCTTGACAATTCTGTCATTCTCAAATGTTGCAGCTTGTGGTTTCAAATGTTAAAGAGGTATTTTTACCACTGTAGTAGGTTGGTAGACAGCAACCGTCCAGGGAGGTACTACCGTCCTGCCAAGTGAGTGTAAAACGAAAGCCTGTAATTGTTTTACATGATGGTAGGATTGCTGGTGTCCTTTTTTCTGTCTCATGAACATGCAAGATTTCAGGTACATCTTGCTACTTCTACTTACACTTAGGTCACACTACACATACATGTACAAGCGTATATATACATACCCCTCTGGGTTTTCTTCTATTTTCTTTCTAGTTCTTGTTCTTGTTTATTTCCTCTTATCTCCATGGGGAAGTGGAACAGAATTCTTCCTCCGTACGCCATGCATGTTGTAAGAGGCGACTAAAATGCCGGGAGCAAGGGGCTAGTAACCCCTTCTCCTGTATATATTACTAAATGTAAAAGGAGAAACTTTTGTTTTTCCTTTTGGGCCACCCCGCCTCGGTGGGATACGGCCGATGTGTGGAAAAAAAGATACATCTCTGGCTCTCTATGGAGAAATGGAGAAGAATTCTTCCTTCACCAGCCATGCGCATCAGAAAAGGCGACTAAAATACTGGGAGCAAGAGGCCAGTAACCCCTTCTGTATAAATTACTTAATTTACAAAGAAAAATTTTAATTTTTCTTTTTATTTCACCCTCCCTCAGTGGGACACAGCCCGTGTGTTAAAAAAAAAATACATCTCTGATACAACCACTGGATCAAGGAGTTATTCAGACATGTAAATGCATGTACACACATGTGGTAATGGCAAAACTGCAAGGCTTTTTGTAGCAATGTACATCTTGACAGCAGGAATAAAGTAATGCTTGTATCAGTCAACAAACAACCTCAGTCATCCATGCTGCTGTATTAGAGTACCATATAGCAATAAAACAGGCTTTGTCTTGACCTTTTCAAACTCAGGGATTCTCTAAGTGATAAATTACCATAGGTTTGTACTTACAAAAATGTGTTGCACTGGAGCAGAGAAGTATGCTGAACTTATCCATAGCTACCATGGAATTAGATGCATGTTTTTCTTTTTGCTAATGTAAGATATCCATGGCATACACTTCCGAAATAACCCTGTCTTGTCAGCATTCAACATCTAGTAGGGATTATTAGTTCTCAGAAATTATTAACCCACAGTTAGCAGGGAACTTTCCTGCAGCAACATGATCAGCTGATGCATTCTCATCACTAAACATTGTTATGAAGCCTTTAAACCATCCACTAGTAAACAAGTACCTTTTGTGAAGGTTCTCCTTCCTTTGTATATACAGTTTTTAGTAGGATAAGGTTTAGTGCTATATCATTTCAGCACTAAGCTGGGTCTCTTTCCTTGTTTTCCTCTCAATCCACATATTCAATCTTATTTATCTGTATTTTTCTTTTTGTCATTCTTCTGAGCACATCACAATCTGCACTAGTCCTTACACAAGCTCTTAATTTCTTTTCATTCCTTCTAATTGTACAAATGGATGATTAGCTCAAACCAAAAGAGTTTGCTGTCTCCATAACATATAAACCCATAAGCATATGTGAAACTTTAATTTTCTTAAGAGACCATCAAAACTTTATGGCACCTCACCATCCTCTTGAGTGCCATGTTTACTATTCAGAGATGAGATGAGGCAATGAAAGGATTCAAGGCAAATTACTGTATTGTATTCACCCATAAGCCCAGTGAGGTGAAGGGGAACTCCACAGTGCACAATACCACAATTCACATCTTACAACATTCAATACTGAGCCTCTTCCCATTCTATATTTTTGCACTGCAACTTCTCAATCATGCTAAAACAATCATGTGCAGTATAACTGCTTTTTAAATGATGATCTACTGTAACAATATGAAACTAGAGTTGAAAACTATTTATGAGGATGCTGATTAATGGTGTAATGGCTGTTCGTTACTCTTCCTCCCATGGTATGTCTATTTTAAACATTTTTAATAATGCTCCTTTTACTCTAAGTTTATAATGAATTTAAAAAGTTTCTGCAATCCATAAAAAAAATAAAATGTATTACATGTACTAAATAGTGGTAGGTAGTGTAGCAAATATGATCTGAAATTACTATTTTTAATTGATGGATATAATAAGTTTGAATGAGCTTTGCAAAATCAAATAATATTCCATGAACAATGCAAAAAAAATTGTGTTAGTTCATAAAGATTATAAAACAAAGTTGGAAAAAGACACAAAAATTGGTCGTTATGTGTATCCTATTTACAGATGTCCCAAAATCAAATATAAAAAGGCACTACAGGCATCTGAACCATCCCCACATATGTTAAAAGACCTCTACAATACATGTCTGATGACTATGTAAATGCAGAGGCTTCAGACAGTTTATATTTTGTCATTTGAAAAATTTAACTTCAAAACTTCCCATAGTATCAAGGAATGTTAAATATCATGGACAAAATAGACCAGATATTTATCCATACTATGATACAATCCAAATAAATCTGTCCATAAAAAGTGGCTTTACATAAATACCTCAGTTAAAAAGTTTCTGAACATCCTAGCTTGCCCCTATATATTTTGACATTATAATTCTTAACTGAAATATGCTGAACATTATCTTCATAAAACATGTTGAGATGCAGTGTCTGTTACATCAGTGCACAATCATATTGTAATTATTTATATCCATTAACAAGACAAAACATAAATAATGAGCAAACATAAATACCTGTACAATACATGCATCCACAGTGCTAATGGCTTACATTTGGCACAAATAATGAGAATTTAGGCTAAGGAACAGCCAGTAAGACAAAGTAATAAGACAAAACGTGAATGGAATGACATTCTTAAAAGCTTATTAAAGCTGTTCCTTGATATGAAAAACAATATTACCAATAATCAGTCTGAGGTGGCACTTCTGGTATTAGCTACATGCAAAAAGTTGTTGTCTGGTTCTGAGGTTTCACTATATGAGATGTCCTGATCCTGGACATCACTGTGAGTATCAGGTGTGGCTGTGTCACCCCTCTCTATGATGGATGCCACCTCAGTCTGCGAGGGTGAGCCCAAGCTTTCTGAACCCTCAGAAGGGGATCCCGGTTCACTAGCATCTCCAGAGAGATCTTCTGAAGTGCCCATCTCTGCCACCCCAGTGTTCAGCTCTGCAACACTACTGTGCTCACTGGCCAAGCCTAGTCGCTCCTGAGTGTAACCAGGAGTAGTGCTGTTGGTTAGTTCTAATATAAGTCTAGAAGCAGCAGCATCAGCAGCCACATGAGTGAGAGGAACAGCTGCAGCACTCTTAGCAGATATAGCAGTGGTAGCCACATAGTTGGCAGCAGCAGAATTAAGTTTGGTGATGAACGGATGGTTGAGTGTGTGATCACTAATAGCAGTATTTAGGTTAGTGGGAGCAACTGTGGTAGTTAAAGAAGTAATAGGAGTGAGGAACTGTGGTGATGGTGGTGGCATGTAGGTGTCGTAGCGGTGCAGGTGTGAGAAGAACTCCAGTGTGTTGATGTTGGGGGAGGAGGGGCCAGAAGACGAGACGAATGATGGAGGCCCAGACCAGCCAATACCTGGGGAGAGAAGCAGCAGGACAAATGCTCACACAGGATCCTTTACTACCACTTGTGGGCAACAAAGCTGTGGTGATAGTATTATCACTTGTCCACAGGAAAAAAAAAGCACTACATTTACTGGTTGGAAGGCAGAGTGCCAACAAAAATATGATTAATACAAAAACACTTAGAGCACAGCAAGTAGTAATTAAGACAATGATTAACTTGAGGCAATAAAAATCACCTTGAATGAAACGTTTACTTAAAAAAAAAAAAAACTGATGTGCTTTAAGTGTTTATATATAAGCCATGTTACAATTACTACTGCTAACAGTAATGATGAATACACCATATGCTCATGTCTCATACAGACAATTTTAACCCTCAACTATTTCAAGATTGATTTAATATGTAAATTATTTTAGAACTCGGAATATTATAATTAAGACTAGCTAAAAATTAGAGGATTAAAAATACTAAATGGATAAATCTTCGATGATTTACAAGGAATATATTACTGTACTGAGACTTGCCAACTGAACAGTTGACTGCAAAAATGGCAGCACCCGCTAAAGATGGATGATCAAATGTGATTTGTTTGCAACTGTATTATTAAGATTTCATGAGTAAAGATGAATGATGTTGTCCCACTATTGTTTTTTATTGACACATCGGCCATTTCCCACTGAAGCAGGGTGACTCAAAAAAAAAGAAACACTTTTATCATCATTCACTCCATCACTGTCTTACCAGAGATGTGCCTACACTACAGTTAAAAAAAATGCACCATATCAGCATCGTTCCTTCAGTGTGTGGACAATGTACTTTCCACCTCCAGCTAGCCAGTTTCCCTTCATTCCACTGTTGTATTAGAATAATAGCTGCTATGTAGGAATTAATAATATAAAATGAACTCTAAACATACCTGTGATAGGTTTCAAAAGGCTTTTCACCCTCATAGCTATGTTGTTGATTACCTGTTCAACCATACTAGCTCTTTGTGGCCTGCTAGTTCACACAGCCTGGATGATCTAGTACTTGTCAGAGGTAGTGATCCACTTTTCTTTTGGAGGGCTATATTTGTTCAGGCAATACAGTATTTCTGATATCTGTTGGTAGCAGACTGAACAGCTTTGGACCATTGATATTGACACAGGGATCTCTTATTGTGCACCATGTGCCTCTGCTAACACCAAGTCCATTTTACACTTCCTCCCATGTATATTTCTCATTCCAGTGAGTGATTATTGTTGTGTCTAGATTTGAGATTAGGCCCTTAAGCACCTTCCATATACAGTGGACCCCCGGTTTACGATCAACTCCCAATGCGACCATTTATGTAAGTGTATTTATGTAAGTGCGTTTGTATGTGTATGTTTGGGGGTCTGAAATGGACTAATCTAATTCACAATATTCCTTATGGGAACAAATTCGGTCAGTACTGGCACCTGAACATACTTCTGGAATGAAATAATATCGTAAACCGGGGGTCCACTGTATTATTAATTATCTCTTTCTTCAGAGAGTATATGCCAAGGCATGTAAAATAATCTCTATCTTGTCTAGCTCTGATAGCTCTCCTGCCCTGAATGGAACTACTACCAACACTGAACAATATTCTGAACAAGAGAGGAAAAGTGATTTAAACAGTCTTATCATTTGCATTATTTTCCGTGTTTCAAAAGGTCTCTTTATATACTATCCCTTCAATTTTCTGGCCTTTATGGCATTTGTCTTATTGTTGTACATGATAATTAAAATTTTTTTAAGTAGTTTATAAAAATATTTGTTTCTATTATAGTATTCTGGCATTACCTATTTACACACAATGCAACCATTTTAAAATCAACTGGTTGGTTGGATTCACTACCAGACAAGAATACTTTAACTCTTTCACTGACTGTGCTGTAGTACTACACCTGTGCTGTAGTACTACTGGCTGTGCTGTAGTACTATGCCTTCGAGTTCATTGTACATGTTGTTGTACTATGTAATGAGCTCAGCTCACCCAGATAAGCTGTGAGCAGTAAATTTAGGCCTAGATATTAGAGAATGAGTTGACACGGTAAGTGTGCACCACAAAAAAATCCTGCAGCACGCAGTGCATGAAAAAAAGAAAACTGCGATTGTGATTCTGGTTTAAAACCGCGACTGTTTAAAACAGCGGTGCAGTTTTGTAAAAACTATATGGTCATATTCTCGGTTCCTTGGTGTCACTTGACAGAATGGAAGATATATTACAGAAATGGAGATGATTTTGATTGGTGTTAGGACTGAAAATTGCTTGAAACTGAGCCTAAAGTAGTGGAAATCTTCAATTTTTGCCAATGTTCAAGGGTAAACAATACACGTCCAACTGGTGGGTCTAATATGCATTCATGAATGCACTGATTTTATCTATACCATTATTACAATACTGCATAACAGTAAATTTTCTATTTTTTTTTGTGTGAATAAAAAATCAAAATAGAATTCATGTGTAAAGCCTGGAACCACAACTAATGAACAGAAGAAATGTTATTTCAGTGCCAGGAATGCCTGCATTGTTTATTCTGGATCCTATTTGGAAATTGGAATATTCTGAAATTTGTGTGAGATTGGCCAAATTACCAATTTCTTATCACTTTACTGGGTAGTTGAAATAGTTGATTGGGCAATTTCTTGTGTTCAATGAATAAAATGAAAGACATATTAGCAAAATAGCTAAGAATTTGGTCGACTGGAACACTGTAATTGGCTTAAAATAAGACTCAAAGTGGGCAAAACTGACACAGCAAAATTTGTAAAAGCGTAATTTTGTCAATTTTCCATAAAATTTTGTACTTTTTGTTTTATAACCTCCAGGGGTAGGGGTTGTCCTCGAAAAGGTTGGAAGGAAGGGGTTAGGGAGGTTTTGTGGGCGAGGGGCTTGGACTTCCAGCAAGCATGCATGAGCGTGTTCGATAGGAGTGAATGGAGACGAATGGTATTTGGGACCTGACGATCTGTTGGAGTGTCAGCAGGGTAATATTTAGTGAAGGGATTCAGGGAAACCAGTTATTTTTATATAGCTGGACTTGAGTCCTGGAAATGGGAAGTACAATGCCTGCACTCTAAAGGAGGGGTTTCAGGATATTAGCAGTTTGGAGGGATATGTTGTGTATCTTTATGTATGTGCTTCTAAACTATTGTGTTCTGAACACCTCGGCAAAAACAGTGATTATGTGTGAGTGAGGTGTAAGTGTTGAATGATGAAAGTATTTTCTTTTTGGGGATTTTCTTTCTTTTTGGGTCACCCTGCCTCGGTGGGAGACGGCTGACTTGTTAAAAAAAAAAAAAAAATGAAAATTCTTGGACAGTGTGGACAAGTTTCTGATCGGGAATGTGGACAGTGAAAGGGTTAATCCTTAAAACAGGGATTAAACTCTCAGCAAATATATATTGAGAAAAATACACCTCTGTGTATAAATCCTGTGTGTAACCAGTATTAAGTCATAAAATCTCGGGATGGCAACAGAGTGTATTCCTTTTAAAGCAATAGAGATTTATCCCTAGGTAGTAGGTTGGTAGACAGCAACCGCCCAGGGAGGTACTACCGTCCTGCCAAGTGAGTGTACAACGACAGCCTGTAATTGTTTTACACGATGGTAGGATTGCTGGTGTCTTTTTTTCTGTCTCATGAACATGCAAGATTTCAGGTACGTCTTGCTACTTCTACTTACACTTAGGTCACACTACACATACATGTACAAGCATATATATATATATATACACACACACCTCTGGGTTTTCTTCTATTTTCTTTCTAGTTCTTATTCTTGTTTATTTCCTCTTATCTCTATGGGAGTGTTCAGCAGAAGTTTGTGGTTACAGGAAGGTGGGTGCGGGAGGGAAGAGGAGCGATTGGTGGGATGATGATGTAAAGAGAGTAGTAAGGGAGAAAAAGTTAGCATATGAGAAGTTTTTACAAAGTAGAAGTGATGCAAGGAAGGAAGAGTATATGGAGAAAAAGAGAGAGGTTAAGAGAGTGGTGAAGCAATGTAAAAAGAGAGCAAATGAGAGAGTGGGTGAGATGTTATCAACAAATTTTGTTGAAAATAAGAAAAAGTTTTGGAGTGAGATTAACAAGTTAAGAAACCCTAGAGAACAAATGGATTTGTCAGTTAAAAATTGGAGAGGAGAGTTATCAAATGGAGAGCTAGAGGTATTGGGAAGATGGAGGGAATATTTCGAGGAATTGTTAAATGTTGATGAAGATAGGGAAGGTGTGATTTCGTGTATAGGGCAAGGAGGAATAACATCTTGTAGGAGTGAGGAAGAGCCAGTTGTGAGTGTGGGGGAAGTTCGTGAGGCAGTAGGTAAAATGAAAGGGGGTAAGGCAGCCGGGATTGATGGGATAAAGATAGAAATGTTAAAAGCAGGTGGGGATATACTTTTGGAGTGGTTGGTGCAATTATTTAATAAATGCATGGAAGAAGGTAAGGTACCTAGGGATTGGCAGAGAGCATGCATAGTTCCTTTGTATAAAGGCAAAGGGGACAAAAGAGAGTGCAAAAATTATAGGGGGATAAGTTTGAGTATACCTGGTAAAGTGTATGGTAGAGTTATTATTGAAAGAATTAAGAGTAAGACGGAGAATAGGATAGCAGATGAACAAGGAGGCTTTAGGAAAGGTAGGGGGTGTGTGGACCAGGTGTTTACAGTGAAACACATAAGTGAACAGTATTTAGATAAGGCTAAAGAGGTCTTTGTGGCATTTATGGATTTGGAAAAGGCATATGACAGGGTGGATAGGGGGGCAATGTGGCAGATGTTGCAGGTGTATGGTGTAGGAGGTAGGTTACTGAAAGCAGTGAAGAGTTTTTACGAGGATAGTGAGGCTCAAGTTAGAGTATGTAGGAAAGAGGGAAATTATTTCCCAGTAAAAGTAGGCCTTAGACAAGGATGTGTGATGTCACCGTGGTTGTTTAATATATTTATAGATGGGGTTGTAAGAGAAGTAAATGCGAAGGTCTTGGCAAGTGGCATGGAGTTAAAAGATAAAGAATCACACATAAAGTGGGAGTTGTCACAGTTGCTCTTTGCTGATGACACTGTGCTCTTGGGAGATTCTGAAGAGAAGTTGCAGAGATTGGTGGATGAATTTGGTAGGGTATGCAAAAGAAGAAAATTAAAAGTGAATACAGGAAAGAGTAAGGTTATGAGGATAACAAAAAGATTAGGTGATGAAAGATTGGATATCAGATTGGAGGGAGAGAGTATGGAGGAGGTGAATGTATTCAGATATTTGGGAGTGGACGTGTCAGCGGATGGGTCTATGAAAGATGAGGTGAATCATAGAATTGATGAGGGAAAAAGGGTGAGTGGTGCACTTAGGAGTTGTGGAGACAAAGAACTTTGTCCATGGAGGCAAAGAGGGGAATGTATGAGAGTATAGTTTTACCAACGCTCTTATATGGGTGTGAAGCATGGGTGATGAATGTTGCAGCGAGGAGAAGGCTGGAGGCAGTGGAGATGTCATGTCTGAGGGCAATGTGTGGTGTGAATATAATGCAGAGAATTCGTAGTTTGGAAGTTAGGAGGAGGTGCGGGATTACCAAAACTGTTGTCCAGAGGGCTGAGGAAGGGTTGTTGAGGTGGTTCGGACATGTAGAGAGAATGGAGCGAAACAGAATGACTTCAAGAGTGTATCAGTCTGTAGTGGAAGGAAGGCGGGGTAGGGGTCGGCCTAGGAAAGGTTGGAGGGAGGGGGTAAAGGAGGTTTTGTGTGCGAGGGGCTTGGACTTCCAGCAGGCATGCATGAGCCTGTTTGATAGGAGTGAATGGAGACAAATGGTTTTTAATACTTGACGTGCTGTTGGAGTGTGAGCAAAGTAACATTTATGAAGGGGTTCAGGGAAACCGGCAGGCCGGACTTGAGTCCTGGAGATGGGAGGTACAGTGCCTGCACTCTGAAGGAGGGGTGTTAATGTTGCAGTTTAAAAACTGTAGTGTAAAGCACCTTTCTGGCAAGACAGTGATGGAGTGAATGATGGTGAAAGTTTTTCTTTTTCGGGCCACCCTGCCTTGGTGGGAATCGGCCAGTGTGATAATAAAAATAAAAAAAAAAATCTCTATGGGGAAGTGGAACAGAATTCTTCCTCCGTAAGCCATGCGTGTTGTAAGAGGCGACTAAAATGCCAGGAGCAAGGGGCTAGTAACCCCTTCTCCTGTATAAATTACTAAATTTAAAAAGAGAAACTTTTGTTTTTCTTTTTGGGCCACCCTGCCTCGGTGGGATACGGCTGGTTTGTTGAAAGAAGAAGAAGATTTATCCAGTTTTTTACCTCAATTTACCCTTTAGGACCTAGGACAAAAAACAGTAAAACTGTTTAAATTTTCAAGTTTGTTGGGAGTCATACATCAAAAATCACACACGTTGATGCTTAAGACCCACACATCGACACACATCTTGGTGCTTAAGACCCACACATCAATGACCACACATCTTGGTGCTTAAGACCCACACATCAACACATACTGTGGATCTCAAGACCCACACATCAACGACCACACATCTTGGTGCTTAAGACCCACACATCTTGGTGCTTCAGGTGTGTATGCATTTGTGTAAACCAAATGTACTAATATTTTGCAGTTGAAGCATATGTGGTACAGACCATCACATTAATAGTTCTCTATCTTTATTTCTGCGTATTATCAGGTGTAAATTATTACTAAGTGTAATATAGTTTGTGCTTAAAATGTCAAATGACTTCCGAATGTCAGTGGCACAACAACACCAGACAAAAATCTAAATTTTTCGGAATTCTGCTCGATTTGACGTTACACACTACATTGAAGTGACTTTGAAAACAGCATAGGACACTTAAAATGCACAATTCAAAACACATTTATATACAAGACTTTCTTTTTATCATTCTTAAATAAATATACTTTAATTTGAATAACTAGCAGGCATGTTAGAATCAAAGTGCAGATAAATCATACCTCTATACATGCATAACAATTCCAGTTAAATTATTTAAAAACTTATTTGTTTTTCTCTAGTTGACTTTAAATTATATTTGTCAAAGAAATCAAATTTATCAATACAAAAGGCAGTGAGACACTATACATGGACTATAACTCCAAGTCCTGCTATAATTAGAATCCCAGAAGGGAGGTATCTGAAATTAGGAAGCCTTACAACAAGCAGTTTTAAAGGTCTTGTCTTTCACATTTAGTTACAGCAAATGTGGCAGCCATTCAAAGCATGTACAGTTAGCTCTCTTATAAAGCTCCTCTATATAGTGCGATTGAAAAAATGCATCCAAAATTTAACAGCATGTGAAGAGGCCTTCATAATGCATGCTAGTCAATTCGGAATGCGCTTTTTTCAACTTCATTTAAAAAAAAATATCACAACATAGAATAGCTTTATAAGAAAACTTACTGTATAGGGTAAATAAATACTACAATATACTGTATCCAGCAGACCTAATTATAAGATGTTAGTGTTTTAGCCAAAGCAGCAGTCAACATATACTTAAGAAAAGTGTTCGTGCACCACTACAGCCTCTATGTTTTAAAGTTAATCAAAGCTCCTGCCTTACATTTCTTCATACTGTACAGTAATAAGGATAACTTTACAGGCAAGCAGTTTTACAAACATACTCACATATTTTTTATGAATATAAAATGTCACTTTGCCTAAATACTTACAGGATGGCCTAAGCACTCACTCTCAAAGACTTGAGTTACATCTAGCAAATAAATTGGTTATTAATATCACTACCTGTCTTCATATTTATATTAGCATTAAGTAATGTTACTTATTTTGTAAAAATAAGTTAATACACACAATTAAGTATATTTTTTCTTTGTACTCCTAAGTAATGCTGCAGCTCACTTCATAACCCATTTAGAAAACAATAACTCTAGAGTGAACAACTTCAGAATTATACAAAAAAATACAATGTAATTCACAAAAATCAGCGTAAAATAAATTCTATCTTGATACTACTGTACATATAACTTAAAGAGAGACTGCTAAGATTTACTAGTGTGCTCTGCTGTTTGTAATAATCCTAAGAAAAAAGTTACTTGTACACAAAATAAACCCGTACTCTACACACAAGATTAATGTTGTCACAACTACATACAGGTATATGTATAAGTGTAAACTGAACTTTTTGTATACTAATGAAGGATGCTGAGCAAAAGTAACAAAATATCCCTAACATTTGAGCTTTCAACACGCATAACTCTTCTTTGTGTTAAATCAATAATTTATGCTCTCTATCTTTTACCACTGAACTATTATCACAAAATCAATTATAAAAACCACTATACTACTATTAATCTCTATCTAAACAGCATGTTCAGCTATAAATTAAACATTATGTTACTCATAATTTTGTATCTAAGCAATCAGGCTCACTATTAATTACTGTTTAATAATTGTATCCTCTCATTACAAGAGCATAACAACAGTATCCTCTCATTATGAGAGCATAACTATTACCATAAAAGTTAATATCACGTCTACATTATTTCCAGAGAAGAGTCTCTGGACCACTTACTAGATGAAGGAGACTGAAGACCTAGTGGTGGGGGCTGTGAGCGAGGGTGTCTTGGGGTTGAAGGCATCTTTGGAGGGGAAGATAGTGGGGTGCGAAACTGCGCTAGAGCCATTCGCTCAAGGAAAGCGTCCAACTGACGCAAGGAGAGGGCATTGTGCAATGTTTCTAATGGTCGGATCGAAGGCACACCACCAAGGCCTTCAAGATCTGCAAATGGAAGTTTACATTACATAATCCCAGTACATGGTAGCGAAGTTTATGCTGCCACATTCTTATTAAAACAGTAAACAAAAATAAATCTTATTTTGCCTCTACGGTAATTAAGTTTTGTATTAAAGAATAAAAAAAATCCAGTAACCAATATTTGTTTGAGAAAAATGCCACAAGAGAAACAATAAATTAAATCCTTCATAAGTCACAAAATGGGTGGGATTCAAACCCATGGCATGCAAATCCTAAAACTCACAGGCCAGTGTACTATCCACTGGACCATACAGGCCTAAATAAGAATAATCCAACTAGGTACAGTATACATGTATTTCTATTCACCATAAGGTCAGCATGGGCCACCACTGTGACCACAAATACAAGGTTTAACATGGGCCTGCTGTGATGAGTTGGATCTTGGGTTGATCAGTTTATATACTAATTATACTTCAACAACTTCAAAATAAAAGCCACAATTTCTTACTAAACTGTATGAAACAAATGACAACTTACCACACCTACATCAAACAACCTGAGACTAAAGATGAATGCATTTAAAAAAAAGTAAAAACCAAGAAAAATAATGGAATGCTGTAATAAAATGCTTTAGGAGGCTGCATTTGGGAGATGAGAAGACAGCTGTAGATTCTGGCTTTGGTTTCTAACAATACCGCAAAATCATAAGAGTTCTACATTTAACTCTTCAATACATATCTGAATTAGATGAATAAGATGTGTGCAACACTTTGGTAACTATTTCCAAAATGCATCACCAACACAGCAAGTTTCTTCAGTTGAATACTTAGGTGATTAAAATACTGGAAACAGTTGATGAAGAGACTGAAGTGTTTAGTACCTCAGCCTCGATTTTTTTTTTTAACAAACCGGCCATATCCCACCGAGGCAGGGTGAACTAAAAAGAAAAATGAAAATTTCTCTTTTTAAATTTAGTAATATATACAGAAGAAGGGATTACTAGCCCCTTGCTCCCAGCATTTTAGTCACTTCTTATAACATGCATGGCTTACGGAGGACGAGTTCTGTTCCACTTCCCCATGGAGTATCACTAGTTGATTTAAGCAGAAAAATGACTTTGAGGTGTATCATCCCTCAGCATTCTCTCTGAAATGAATAACTTCTATCTGGGCCGAGGGACTGAACACCTCACTCTCGTCTTCATTTGTTTCTAGCACGTATTTTAATAACCACTATATTTTACTGAAGAACCCTGCTGCTCAAGTGAAAGTTTTGGAAATACTGACACAGCATTGCACGTGTGTTATTCATTTACTTGTCAGTACTGGTACCATTAATACATGTACAACATTGATTTTCCGGACACTGATGGTCCGGAAACTCTTATAATCCATACATATTTACGAGCAGGAATTTGAAATTCCCGCAGCAGCATATTTACCACCCAACTGTACGTCACTTATTCAACCCCAAGACCAACGAATACTGCACTCTCTAAAGGCGGAAAACTCAGTAATCCGGAAAGGCTTTGGAACCAAAAGGTCTGGAAAATCAATGCTGTACCTGTATATGTAATAATAAAAACCTGAATTGTCTGTATAAACTTAAATGATGTATGCATGAGTAGCTGATAATTTTGTTTAGTAGAAGAGAAAGCAGAGGTGGCTATACAACAGACTTTGGCTGAAGTGAAGCCTGAGTCAGCAGGCTATAAGCACCTCCACCTCCTCTCTCTAAGTTTTATTGCTATGTTGATAATAAAAGTGAACAGAGACAGTATTTAGAAGTTGACTGGCTTTTGTATCTTCCTTTGCTTTATTAGACAAAACCAAGTAAACACTACTCTGTCATACCTATAAAGTTATGGAGAATCTCTAGAATATGAGATGTGTTTGGGCAGTCAGCTGATGGTGTCATGGCTATGCCTCAGTTAAGATTATTTCTCTACTACACAAGTTCCTTATTTAAATACTTTTTCAAGTGTTATCATTAATCATCAACATGTTCAACAATCATAGCAATACAGCATGAGTAGGTACATTAATGTAGAAAGCACAAGAATGTGTAATACTAAATTAATTAATTAATATAGGTTTGCCAGGATGGATCCTGGCCTAGGTCTTCTCCATGTGGTGACCCAGCAGTGGCTCCCTAAGGAGTGTCAGAGTTGGTACAAGTTATGTACCCTTTACACCCCAATGGCAGGGATGTGGTGAGGACTCATGTCAACTAGTGTACTGTTTACAGTCTTATGGCGGGGGCAGCCCTGTGACAAAGGCACGGTGAGTCTTCTACAAGTCAAGTGAAGTACTGCTTATACCCCTATAATGAGGGCAGCCCTATGACAAGGGCGTGGTGAGCTGCGTTCATGGCAAATGGAGTACCGTTTACAGCCCTATAACAAGAATATGGTTAGTCTTCCAACACCATTTGAGCTATTACTGGCACTCAGGCCACTGCCTGAGTGCCAGAAATGGCACTGAGACTGTGGCCTGATTCATGTTGTGCAGGTCCCACTCAAATCTACCCTCTTTCACCCATAATAGCATAAGAATATAGGAACACTGCAACAATCCTACTGGCCTATACTATGCAGATCACACTCAAATCCAACCCTTCTCATTTATAAGAATGAAGGAACTGTGGCAGGCCTATTAGCCCATAATAGGCAGGTCCTTCTTAAATCCAATCTTTCCCAACTACATATTTTTCCAACCTATTCCCAAAGTTACCTAAGAAGTAAGCTTAAATACCTCATGTCCTAATCAAACCCAACCTTTCTCACTCATAATTATCTAACCTATTTTTAAAGCTCCCCAAGGTTTTAGCTTCTATGACCCTAGTTGGCATATTGTTCCAATCAATGACAACTCAGATTGAAAACCAATACTTTCCTATGTCCTTTCTAAATGTAGACTTATTTAATTACATGCTTTCAAAATTTTTGGTTGAACCTTCTGAACTGCACTGCAATAAAATTGTGCTATGTGAAGTTGTTATAAGAAAGTCTACTGCATTTCACAAGAGTCAATTGCAAGTTTATATAGGACCAAGAACTAAAGCTCAGCTCCCCCTTGTAAACTAGAAAAAGCAATTACATCCTCTTACAATTTCCTCTCTAACTCTGGTTATAATAGTAACTTGAAATGTTATGTGCTGACATGTAATCATGTTTTTCCTGAACAGTGATAAATGAGCAACTTTTCCATTGCTGAGATTAAATGTCTAGAAGAAAATACACATAGATCTAAATGAGTTGTGAAAACAGGCAATTATATTACTTGCACGAACTGTATCAGAGCAGACAGCAAGTACATTTCATCCCTCCATAGAACATGTTTTCATTTAACCCTTTGAGGATCATTCCTATACAGTGGATCCCCGGTTATCGGCCGGTTCAGTTATTGGCCAACTTGGTTATCGGCCAGTTTTTTGGCGCCCGGTTATCGGCTGTTAATTCGGTTATTGGCCATTTGGGAGGCGTCCATCCACCGGCTGGGGGCTCTTGCGAATCAGATCGGCTGTCTCTGGGAGAGTGAGGAAGCTTCTGCTCATTCATCCAAACATTTTGCTATAATCCATTGCTTTTTGTGATTACTGATTGAGTGCAACTGCAAAATAAGCAACCATGGGCCCAAAAAAACATGTTACATAGTATATAAAAACATGCAATGTTTATATGCGATGTATATTTAATAATAATCACTTGTACATTAAATGCCTTATTTTACACTAACCCTTTGACTGTCACAGGCCCCTTTCGATAAATTTTTGGAAAAAAAAAAAAAAAAAAAAAAAAAAATTCTTAAGAAATGATAGAGAATCTTTTCCCAATGGTAATGACACCAAAAGTACGAAATTTGGTCGAAAACTCACGGAATTATGCTCCCGTGAAGTTAGCGGTCTTGGCGACATATACGCATCGGCAATTTTGCCAACTTTGAGCCCTGTTTTTGGCAAATTCCGTTGTTCCAGTTGACCAAACTCAGTTATTTCTTTAGAACTCCATTTTTTCTATCTGTTGAGTACAAGAAACTGCCCATTTACCAATTTGAACTACCCAATTATGTGGTCAGAAATTAGCAATTTGGCCAATTTCACGCAAATTAAAAAAGATGCCAATTTCAAAATAGGGTCCAGAATAAACAATGTAGACATTCTTGGCACTAAAATAACATATCCTCTGTTCATTAGTGACGTCTCTAGGCCCCTCTTATATTACTATTGCTTTCTATTTTGATTTTTTATTCATGCAAAAAAATACAAAATTTACTGTTATGCAGACTACTACATTATTGTAAAAATGGTATAAATAATATCAGTGCACTAGTGAAAGAATATTAGACTCCCCAGTTGAAGTGTATTGGACATGTGGTGTGATCTGCTTACTCCTGAATATTGGTAAAAATCAAACATTTCCGCTACTTTGAGCTCAATTTCAAGGTCGTTTTCATCTAGAAAGTAATCAAAATCATCTCTATTTCTGTAATATGTTTTCCATTTTATCGCCTGAGACCATGATAACGAGAATACAACAATAAATACTATACGAAAATACACCTCAAAGTCGGCGTTTTAATCCAAAAAAACGGTCAAAGTTTTTTTTTCTCATTACGCACTGCGTGCTGCAGGATTTTTTTTATGTGGTGCACACTGACCACACAGACACATTCTCTCACATGTGGGCCTACCAGCTTTCTCCCTCTTGATTTGAAGCCGCTAGAATTTACGTGTATAAATACGTCAGAAACAGTGGTGCGCAAGACGTATATATACGACCGAAACAGTCAAAAGGTTAATATAGACATTTTCATTAATCCATCTATTATATCTTCTTCAAAATTATATAAGAAACACGTTACATAGCATATAAACATGTAATGTTTATTATATGCGTTGTATGTATATTTAATAATCACTCTTTGCCACATTAAATGTCTTATTTTACGTTAATATAGACATTTTCATTAATCCATCTATGATACAGTGGACCCCTGCCTTATGAATGCATCGCCTTACGTTAAATCTGCCATACGAAGCATTTGAATGCAAAAATTTTGCCTCGCCTCACGATAAAAAGCTTGCCTTACGTGATTCGTCTGGGACGCGTCCCACGTGTGGCCTCAGTGCCAATGTTTACATGCCAGCCAGTGCGATCACATCTATGCATACATTCAATACATTTCACATTATCCCAGTGCTTTTAGTGCTTGTAACTGCAAAATAAGTCACCATGGACCCAAAGAAAGCTTCTAGTGCCATCCCTGTGGTAAAAAGGGCGAGAATTATTATGGAATTGAAAAAAGAGATTAAGGAAATGTGAGCAAAGTGGGTTGAACTGCAAACCTTTATGGATGAAAATCACTCTGACACAGCTACTGCAAGCCGTGTTGGCAAACCTGTACAATGACAATGTTATGGCCCATTTTAGGAAAGTCTTAAATGAACGGGAGGTACAGAGCTCTATGGACAGATTTGTTGTGCGACAGAGGTCCAGTGACTCTCAAGCTGGTCCTGCTGGCATTAAAAGAAGAAGGCAAGTAACCCTGGAAAAGGATGTGCTACCTCAAGTCCTAATGGAAGGGGATTCCCCTTCTAAACAATAATAACTTCCACACTCTCCCCTCCTCCCATCCCATCAATCATCACCAGATCTTCAATAAAGGTAAGTGTCATGTATTCTATTCTTAGTAGAGTAGTAACTGTGCATGTCTTCTTCAGTTTGTGTGTATTAAAATTAATATTTCATGTGGTAAAAATTTTTTTTTCATACTTTGGGGTGTCTTGCATGGATTAATTTGATTTCCATTATTTCTTATGGGGAAAATTAATTCACCTTACGATAATTTCGGCTTACGATGAGCTCTCAGGAACAAATTAATATCGTGAGGTGGGGGTCCAATGTATTTTCTTCAAAATTATATAAGAAACATGCTACATATCATGTAGCATATAAACATGCAATGTTTATATGTTATCGAGTGGAGAGTGGGATGGAGAGTAAACATTACATTTTCTCTGATGCAGCATTAGAGAAAACTGTGAATCTGGTGACTGGTGCAGTAACCGCCCTTCATATGCGTTTGTTTACAATTCTTGGCATGAATTATTCATTACTTCTCCCTTTGTTTATAATGGTATCTAAAGGTAGTTGTTAGAAACGATTAAACTCAGTGAACATGGTAATAATATGGCTGTGTATTGTAATAATATGGCTGTGTATTGTAATAATATGGCTGTGTATTGTAATATAGCTGTGTTGTGTAGCCCAGGATGAGGGGCTACATATGCGTACTGTACCTACATCTACTGCTACCTACACTGACTTCCTACAAATAAATACTACTCACCTCTTGCCCTACATTAAGAATACAAATATTTTAAGGTTAGTAATGAATGTACTGTAGCAGTAAACGACAGATTAAAGAGGTGTGTGCAATGTGGACTAGGGTGCAAGCTTTTGTAGAGAAACACCACCCTGACCAAGCTGAAACAAGCCTTACTAGAGATTTGAACAATGCAAGGAATTCGCAAATTCCTTGCATTGTTCAAATCTCTAGTAAGGCTGATGCATGCAGGGGATGAGATGAAAAGCTGTAAGCCTTCTCCCTGAAAGCTGGCTGCCTTGGACCAAACGTGCTCATGCTACACGCCAAGGTATTGGTCCAGTGTGGGAAGATTGGTAAAGCACTGCGTACCTTGTCCTAAGGTTCGTAGGTTCGAGTCTCCTTCAGCCAGAGATCAGTGTTTGTGTATATTTCGCATGCTCTCGCGAATTCCTTGCATTGTTCAAATCTCTAGTAAGGCTGATGCATGCAGGGGATGAGATGAAAAGCTGTAAGCCTTCTCCCTGAAAGCTGGCTGCCTTGGATCAAACGTGTAGCTCATGCTACACGCCAAGGTATTGGTCCAGTGTGGGTAGATTGGTAAAGCACTGCGTACCTTGTCCTAAGGTTCGTAGGTTCGAGTCTCCTTCAGCCAGAGATCAGTGTTTGTGTATATTTCGCATGCTCTCGCGAATTCCTTGCATTGTTCAAATCTCTAGTAAGGCTGATGCATGCAGGGGATGAGATGAAAAGCTGTAAGCCTTCTCCCTGAAAGCTGGCTGCCTTGGATCAAACATGTAGCTCATGCTACACGCCAAGGTATTGGTCCAGTGTGGGTAGATTGGTAAAGCACTGCGTACCTTGTCCTAAGGTTCGTAGGTTCGAGTCTCCTTCAGCCAGAGATCAGTGTTTGTGTATATTTCGCATGCTCTCGCGAATTCCTTGCATTGTTCAAATCTCTAGTAAGGCTGATGCATGCAGGGGATGAGATGAAAAGCTGTAAGCCTTCTCCCTGAAAGCTGGCTGCCTTGGATCAAACGTGTAGCTCATGCTACACGCCAAGGTATTGGTCCAGTGTGGGTAGATTGGTAAAGCACTGCGTACCTTGTCCTAAGGTTCGTAGGTTCGAGTCTCCTTCAGCCAGAGATCAATGTTTGTGTATATTTCGCATGCTCTCGCGAATTCCTTGCATTGTTCAAATCTCTAGTAAGGCTGATGCATGCAGGGGATGAGATGAAAAGCTGTAAGCCTTCTCCCTGAAAGCTGGCTGCCTTGGATCAAACGTGTAGCTCATGCTACATGCCAAGGTATTGGTCCAGTGTGGGTAGATTGGTAAAGCACTGCGTACCTTGTCCTAAGGTTCGTAGGTTCGAGTCTCCTTCAGCCAGAGATCAATGTTTGTGTATATTTCGTATGCTCTCGCGAATTCCTTGCATTGTTCAAATCTCTAGTTTACCTGGAGTTTACCTGGAGAGAGTTCCGGGGGTCAACGCCCCCGCGGCCCGGTCTGAGACCAGGCCTCCTGGTGGATCAGAGCCTGATCAACCAGGCTGTTGCTGCTGGCTGCACGCAAACCAACATACGAGCCACAGCCCGGCTGATCCGGAACTGACTTTAGGTGCTTGTCCAGTGCCAGCTTGAAGACTGCCAGGGGTCTGTTGGTAATCCCCCTTATGTGTGCTGGGAGGCAGTTGAACAGTCTCGGGCCCCTGACACTTATTGTATGGTCTCTTAACGTGCTAGTGACACCCCTGCTTTTCATTGGGGGGATGGTGCATCGTCTGCCAAGTCTTTTGCTTTCGTAGTGGGTGATTTTCGTGTGCAAGTTCGGTACTAGTCCCTCTAGGATTTTCCAGGTGTATATAATCATGTATCTCTCCCTCCTGCGTTCCAGGGAATACAGGTTTAGGAACCTCAAGCGCTCCCAATAATTGAGGTGTTTTATCTCCGTTATGCGCGCCGTGAAAGTTCTCTGTACATTTTCTAGGTCGGCAATTTCACCTGCCTTGAAAGGTGCTGTTAGTGTGCAGCAATATTCCAGCCTAGATAGAACAAGTGACCTGAAGAGTGTCATCATGGGCTTGGCCTCCCTAGTTTTGAAGGTTCTCATTATCCATCCTGTCATTTTTCTAGCAGATGCGATTGATACAATGTTATGGTCCTTGAAGGTGAGATCCTCCGACATGATCACTCCCAGGTCTTTGACGTTGGTGTTTCGCTCTATTTTGTGGCCAGAATTTGTTTTGTACTCTGATGAAGATTTAATTTCCTCATGTTTACCATATCTGAGTAATTGAAATTTCTCATCGTTGAACTTCATATTGTTTTCTGCAGCCCACTGAAAGATTTGGTTGATGTCTGCCTGGAGCTTTGCAGTGTCTGCAATGGAAGACACTGTCATGTAAGGCTGATGCATGCAGGGGATGAGATGAAAAGCTGTAAGCCTTCTCCCTGAAAGCTGGCTGCCTTGGATCAAACGTGTAGCTCATGCTACACGCCAAGGTATTGGTCCAGTGTGGGTAGATTGGTAAAGCACTGCGTACCTTGTCCTAAGGTTCGTAGGTTCGAGTCTCCTTCAGCCAGAGATCAGTGTTTGTGTATATTTCGCATGCTCTCGCGAATTCCTTGCATTGTTCAAATCACAAGTAAGGCTGATGCATGCAGGGGATGAGATGAAAAGCTGTAAGCCTTCTACCTGAAAGCTGGCTGCCTTGGATCAAACGTGTAGCGCATGCTACACGCCAAGGTATTGGTCCAGTGTGGGTAGATTGGTAAAGCACTGCGTACCTTGTCCTAAGGTTCGTAGGTTCGAGTCTCCTTCAGCCAGAGATCAGTGTTTGTGTATATTTCGCATGCTCTCGCGAATTCCTTGCATATATATATATATATATACAGTGGACCCCCGGTTAACGATATTTTTTCACTCCATAAGTATGTTCAGGTGCCAGTACTTACCGAATTTATTCCCATAAGGAATATTGTGAAGTAGATTAGTCCATTTCAGACCCCCAAACATACAAGTACAAATGCACTTACATAAATACACTTACATAATTGGTCGCATTCGGAGGTAATCGCTATGCGGGGGTCCACTATATATATATATATATATATATTACATATATATATATATATATATATATTTATATATATATATAGTAGGCGTGGAGTTAAAAGATAAAGAATCACACACAAAGTGGGAGTTGTCACAGCTGCTCTTTGCTGATGACACTGTGCTCTTGGGAGATTCTGAAGAGAAGTTGCAGAGATTGGTGGATGAATTTGGTAGGGTGTGCAAAAGAAGAAAATTAAAGGTGAATACAGGAAAGAGTAAGGTTATGAGGATAACAAAAAGATTAGGTGATGAAAGATTGAATATCAGATTGGAGGGAGAGAGTATGGAGGAGGTGAACGTATTCAGATATTTGGGAGTGGACGTGTCAGCGGATGGGTCTATGAAAGATGAGGTGAATCATAGAATTGATGAGGGAAAAAGAGTGAGTGGTGCACTTAGGAGTCTGTGGAGACAAAGAACTTTGTCCTTGGAGGCAAAGAGGGGAATGTATGAGAGTATAGTTTTACCAACGCTCTTATATGGGTGTGAAGCGTGGGTGATGAATGTTGCAGCGAGGAGAAGGCTGGAGGCAGTGGAGATGTCATGTCTGAGGGCAATGTGTGGTGTGAATATAATGCAGAGAATTCGTAGTTTGGAAGTTAGGAGGAGGTGCGGGATTACCAAAACTGTTGTCCAGAGGGCTGAGGAAGGGTTGTTGAGGTGGTTCGGACATGTAGAGAGAATGGAGCGAAACAGAATGACTTCAAGAGTGTATCAGTCTGTAGTGGAAGGAAGGCGGGGTAGGGGTCGGCCTAGGAAGGGTTGGAGGGAGGGGGTAAAGGAGGTTTTGTGTGCGAGGGGCTTGGACTTCCAGCAGGCATGCTTGAGCGTGTTTGATAGGAGTGAATGGAGACAAATGGTTTTTAATACTTGACGTGCTGTTGGAGTGTGAGCAAAGTAACATTTATGAAGGGATTCAGGGAAACCGGCAGGCCGGACTTGAGTCCTGGAGATGGGAAGTACAGTGCCTGCACTCTGAAGGAGGGGTGTTAATGTTGCAGTTTAAAAACTGTAGTGTAAAGCACCCTTCTGGCAAGACAGTGATGGAGTGAATGATGGTGAAAGTTTTTCTTTTTCGGGCCACCCTGCCTTGGTGGGAATCGGCCGGTGTGATAATAAAAAATAATAAAAAAAAAATATATATATATATATATATATATATATATATATATATATATATATATATATATATATATATATATATATTCTTTCTTTCTTTCAACGCACCATCCATATCCCATTGAGGTGGGGTGGCCTAAAAGGAAAAACAAAAGTTTCGCCTTTTACATTTAGTAATATATACAGGAGAAGGGGTTACTAGCCCCTTGCTCCCGGCATTTTAGTCGCCTCTTACAACACGCATGGCTTATGGAGGAAGAATTCTGTTCCACTTCCCCATGGGGGTAAGAAGAAATAAACAAGAACAAGAACTAGAAAGAAAATAGAAGAAAACCCAGAGGGGTGTGTGTATATATATGCTTGTACATGTATGTGTAGTGTGACCTAAATGCAAGTAGAAGTAGCAAGACATACCTGAACTCTTGCATGTTTATAAGATAGACAAAAGACACCAGCAATCCTACCATCATGTAAAACAATTACAGGCTTTCGTTGTACACTCACTTGGTAGGACGGTAGTACCTCCCTGGGCAGTTGCTGTTTACCAACCTACTATCTAGGATATATATACGTATATATGTTTTTATTCTGTGTCTGTGCCCTGTTTCTACGAGAGAGAGAGAGACCAAGTTTTTTTTTTTACCACCAGTCATGGTCAAGGACGACCATGATGGTGGTGGTGGCCGAGTTAATGTAGACAGCCTATGCTGTCTGCCAGCTGAATTCATATTTTGCGCCATGCTTGTGCTGCCATCTATAGGCCCATTCAGTTCAGCCGCATCAACCCTACCTCGCCCTCACTCAACGCCAATGTAACCTAGAGTTAACACCTGCCACTCCTCTCTCCCTCGCGGGCATGGATCCTCTGGGGCTAGAGCACTTAACACACTGCCTGTGTACCCACGATATCACAAATAAAGTAAGAAGCTTCCAAAGCCTTATCATTACTCCCTGCTACCAAGAACGATACAAACAACCTGTAAACAATGGAGACAGCATATAAAAAATTACCAATTTTCAATCACTTTATTGGGTAGTTGAAACAGTTGACTGGGCGATTTCTTGTGCTCAATCGATAAAATAGAAGTAATACTAGTGAAAAAGCTAAGAATTTGGTTGACTGGAATAATGTAATTGGCCTAAAATGGGAGTCAAAGTGGGCAAAATCACCGATGTGTAAATATTGCTGACGCAGCAAAATTCGTGTGAGCATAATTTCGTCAATTTTCCATAAAATTTCATACTTTTTGTTTTATTACCTTAAAAAAAGATTCTCTACCATTTCATAAGAAAAAATAAAAAAAATTTTTTTTTTTTTGAAAATTCTTGGACCCTGTGGACAAGTTTCAGATCAGGGTCTAGACCCTGAAAGGGTTAATATCACATACCTGCAAGCCCTGCCCAAGAAGCCCAGCACTAGGAATCCCTTCCTTAAATCACTTGCAAAGGCAACTGCTCAAGAAGAAATTTTTTATTTAACTACTAGTAATAATGTATCATAAATTATATATATGTACAGTGATGGATCTAATCAGGAGTCAACCAGCAGGGCTGCATCTGCTCCTGTTGCTACCTCCCTACAAAAGAATGATAGGGACTATGTCGAGTTTGGCATAAGAATTAACCCTTTCAGGGTTTTCGACGTACTAGTATGGCTTACGCACCAGGGTTATTGACGTACTAGAACGCCTAAATTCTAGCGCCTTCAAATCTAGCGAGAGAAAGCTGGTAGGCCTACATATGAAAGACTGGATCTACGTGGTCAGTGTGCACAGTATAAAAAAAATCCTGCAGCACACAATGCGTAATGAGAAAAAAAAACTTTGACCGTGTTTTTGGATTAAAACAGCGACTTTGCAGTTTATTTTCATATGGTATTTATGGTTGTATTCTAGTTTTCCTGGTCTCATTTTGTAGAATGGAAGACATATTACAGAAATTGAGATGATTTTGATTGGTTTCACAATTAAAAGGACCTTGAATTGAGCTCAAAGTAGCAGAAATGTTTGATTTTTACCAAAGTTCAAAAGTAAGCAAATCATGCCAAGTGTCCAATATACGTCAACTGGTGAGTAATATTCTTTCACAAGTGCGATGATATTATTTTGTACCATTTCTACACTAATGCAGTAGTCTGCCTAACAGGAAATCTTCTATTTTTTGTGAGAATAAAAATTCAAAGTGGAAAGCAAAAGAAATATAAAAGGGGCCTGGGGACATGACTAACGAACAGAGAACTTGTTATTTTAGTGCCAGGAATGTCTATCTTGTTTATTCTGGACCCTATTTGGAAATTGGCATCGACTGAAATTTGTGTGAAATTGGCAAAATTGCCAATTTCTAACCACTTTATTGGATAGTTGAAATTGGTAAATGGGTGGTTTCTTGTACTCATTCGATAGAAAAAATGGAGTTCTAGCGAAATAAATATGATTTTTGTCGACTAGTACACAGAAATTGTCTGAAAATAGGGCTCAAAGTAGGTGAAATCACCAATATGTAAACATCGTCGAGACTGCTAACTTCGCGAGAGCATAATTCCGTAAGTTTTCCATCAAATTTCATACTTTTGGTGTCATTATGATCAGGAAAAGATTCTCTCTCATTCCATAATTAAAAATAATTATTTTTTTTCCGAAAAATTTTCAACCCTGAGAACGAGTTTAGGAGAGGGCCTCTAGACCCTGAAAGGGTTAACAGCTGGATGTCTACATTGCAAACTGAATTGTTTGCCATCCTAATGGCACTAAAGTTACCTTATGATACTGAACTTAACTCTATGATTATTACTGATTCTATGTTATCCCTGAAGATTCTTGACCCACATAATGACTAACAACATGCTCACTTAAGAAGCCAGATACAGACTCAAAAATCCAGGAAAAACGAATTAATGGATGATTTTTATAACATGAACGCAGATACGTACATTTATGAAGCAACTTGAAATGTGAACAGATTGACTGATGTTGTAGTGGCCAGGCTTAGACTTGGTTACAAGTATTTCTGGCAGTTTGGCAGACACACGGATGATAATCAAACTAAATGCAAAATATGTGGTCAACCCTATGGTCACTATCTTGAACACTATATGTTTAATTGTCCACTTATTGAGCAATGTAGATAGAAAGTATAATAAACTATGTAATGTGTCAAGATACATTATTAATGAAAATAAAATACTAGATATATTAAGTGAATTTCCTAAATTTGGTTGCAACAGATAAGTCAATTGTAGATACATGTATAAATCCAAATTTACTCCAGGTAACCCTTTTTGAGGCCTAGTTCCTAGGCCTCTTGTGTGTCCATATGCTACTGCGCTACTATCCACAGGGTGGATATGGGATTATGGGATGCACGATAAACTAGCCACTTTGGTGGCATAATTAATGAGATTAATTCATAAAAATAACTACTGAAATTAGTTATACATGCTGAGACATCTATATTTTTTCACATATAAAAAATACTGGACTGATTACTTTGACTCCAGGCTGGGAGACTGATTACCTCAAACTCTTCTGATTTTCAACTGTTCTATATATTCTTGGGTATCTTTATTGTTTCCACAATAAAGATACCCAAGTGTTACACATGTGTCTAATTTATCAAGTCACAATACCATGGCTGGAATAATTCACAACTAACCCATTTTAGAGAAAACTGTACATCATGTTTCGGTCTGATCTAAACCATCATCAGACTTGACAATGGTCCAGAATGGACTAAAATGTTGCCTACAGTTTCATATCCAAATTGGTTTTTAGTTTTGAGTGCATTATTTCATATATAATGCAAAAAATGTGGAAAGAATTAAATATAAAATTAAAACAATACATTAGTGTGGAAAGACATTTTTGTACAGTTGAGGACTGTACAGATTAAGACTGAAGAAGCCACTCACGGCAAAACATTTTCCTTAATAAATATCATTAACAGTGCAAAGGTGTCTTTTTTACAGCTTGTCAGCTATCACCATTTACAAGCAATACAATATAGTTCATGACTCCCAGCTTACTGGCAGAGAATGGAAGGGCTGAGAAATTGTCCCGTAGATCAGGAGCAGATGTTGATCCTGAGATAACAGCAGTAGAGAAGACCGGAACAGCTGCAGCTGCTGCAGCAGCTGCCTTCTGCTGTAACCCAGCTAAGAAGGTTAAGTAGGAACTGAGGTGGCCTGGGATGCTGTGTCGGTGACGGCGGATGCTCTCTGAGGAATAATTTCAATTGTTGTGAAAAATAGCAGTTAATAACTACTAAACAACAGAACTTCAACTCATAAACACATACAGGTTAAACATCCATGTGTACAAATGGGGTAACTTACAATGAATCAAAGTTTTACAAGCACTGGGAATATAACTTAATTGTATGCTAGGGCTTTCCCTGTATTTGCTTACAGAAGAAAATAAATGCAATCTCTGCAAATCTTCCAAAACCATGTATAATGGTAGGCTCAAGTTATGAGAGACTGGTGTTCCAGGTGTTGCAGCTTACAAACAAACCATAACGATTTGTTTGTAAGTATAGTGGATGATTGTGTCACATGTACTTGTAGCTGTGGATCAGCAATCATAACAACTTACTTGATTCCTAAGTGCACAGTTTATAATTGTGACTAACTTTTATATATATATTTGTGAAGCTGGAATGGATGTACAGTTCTCTACAAGGTTTTTTAATAAACAAATATTTTAATTGGAGTATGTTGACATCTCTATGGTAGGAATCTAAGTATAGTTTAGAAAGTTGAAGCTATATGTTATAGTAATTCTCTTAGAGCAACAATTTCATTCATGGAAAGAAGTACACAAACAGAATTTGTTCAATCAATCAATCAATTTTATTTCTTTGCAAGTAGTACATTGAGATTATGTATTTACAATAATGAGTTGCAGTGCAAAGAGAGCCTCTACCGTGCCTAGGCATTACGGGCAGACTTAATTTAATGGCTTACTGATGTACTTAATACTAAAGAATTTATCATAGTTTAAGTTGTACAATAGTTTCAATAGTAAATATTCAAATTATATTATGGAAATATAACATTGTGACTCAAGAAATCGTAATGACACGATTGCAAATAAACCATACCCCCGGCCGGGATTGAACCCGCGGTCATAGAGTCTCAAAACTCCAGCCCGTCGCGTTAGCCACTAGACCAGCTAGCCACAATAAGATTCATCCAACTAGGTATATTTCTACACCATAGGAAAGTTAGCACAGGCACCTCTGTGACCACAAATGCAAGTTTTTACAGACGAATCTCCAGCTAGCGTGGCCGTGACGAACTCTAGCTCAAGTCCCTTCACTGCCGTCAACATTGAGTCATGTTGACGGCAGTGAAGGGACTTGAGCTAGAGTTCGTCACGGCCATGCTAGCTGGAGATTCGTCTGTAAAAACTTGCACTTGTGGTCACAGAGGTGCCTGTGCTAACTTTCCTATGGTGTAGAAATATACCTAGTTGGATGAATCTTATTGTGGCTAGCTGGTCTAGTGGCTAACGCGACGGGCTGGAGTTTTGAGACTCTATGACCGCGGGTTCAATCCCGGCCGGGGGTATGGTTGATATAACATTGTGATTTGCTGAAAGTAGTTTATGGTATGAGAATGCTACAGTTGGGTGTGGGTCAGTACTGTTTTGGGTAGGTATTTGTACTACTATGTATTATTAGTCAGTGTATGAACTTGGGCGTCTATTCTTGAAGTTTTAAGATTTAGGTAATTAGGAAATTTTTTGGTAAAGTTAAAAAGTGAGTATTGAGTATTTAGTCTAGGGTGAGTAAGTGGCTTTTGAGAAGAGTCTTGAATTGATTTTCAGACTGGGTTACTTTAGTATTTTCTGGTAATGAATTCCAAATTTTGGGGCCCTTTATGTGCATAGAGCTTTTACACAGTGTGATATGGACACGGGATACATCAAAAAGAGATCTGTGTCTTGTGTTATGGTCATGTGTCCTGTTAAGGTTGGTGAGAAGAAGTTTGAGTGGAGGGTTTATGTTTGAGTATAGTGTTCTATGTATGTAGTAGGCACATAAATAAGTATGGATGTTCTTTATGGTGAGCAGATTTAGATTTTTGAATATTGGTGGAGTATGCTTTCGGGAGTGGGAATTTGTTATCATTTTGACTGCAGCCTTTTGCTGGGTTATTAGTGGTCTTAGGTGATTCAATGTTGTTGATCCCTATGCACAAATTTCATATGTGATAAGGGTAGATGAATGAATGATGCAGTGCAAGGAGAGCTGATTGTGGAACATAGTACTGTATCTTTGATAGTATAATGTATACAAATATGGAATGTAGTAGGTCCTCATTAAGTGCAGAATTTAACATGGTCTCAAAAGTAATTAAATATTTAATAAATGTGCAACAACTCACTAAAACACATGGTAGAACAAATAAGGAATCAAATTTTAAAACTGCCCACCACTGAGTGATCGGCTATTCTGCACCTCACCTACCATCCCCTCACCAACATCCATGCCCAAACCAGACCATTCCTTATGCCACCTACAGTATGGTACTCAGCATTATTCCAGGACCATCTGGCTACATAATGACCTGTGTTTACTAATTACTGTGAATACAAGCAACACTCTTTCTCATCTCCAGGTGTTAACTTTGTCCTACAAGAGGAACACTCACTGGGCAACATAAACAACAGTAATACTAGAAATCACTGATGCCAACCAAAGTAGTCTGGAAATCAGGGTCAGGAGCTGAAACTTAACCTCTACAAACATAACTCGGTAAATACAGACACTAAGAGCATAGTAGGTCTTTATTAGTAAATCTGTCTCAAGTGTTGCATGGTTCTAAGTTTTTCTTGTATTAGAGATCCTCTCAATGCAGTGCCTCCCAGAGGAAAATTAATTATGCTGGGAGTGACAAGGGGATCATTAAACTGTGTATTAATTTTTAACTCAAAAATTTATAGACTATCCAGTACCCCACTACTAACTTTGCCTTTATAGAAGATATTAGAATTTTTATCTTCATATCAACACTACCTCATAGTCATTTAAATTTTCTACATGTTTACTGTATTGTTTAGTCTAGAACTAAACAATATTGTTTAATGTTAACAGTTTATGTCAGCAATATGTGCAATATCAGGTGCTAAATTTGATACCTAGTCTTAATATTGTACAGGTCCGCCATCACAAATCCGGCAATCAGTTACCCGGTTCCATCAGTTATTTCGCACTATGAAAAAAATCGGGGACACTGGGGTACCGCGTGGTAACACCAGTTAGTTTCAGCTCCATCTTGGGTCAACATCATGGCAAACCCCTGTGATTCACTGACACCTCGGCGTATTAACACTCTACTATTCCCGGAAAGTGATACAGAACGCGAGTTTAGTGGTTTTGACTCTGGTATAGCCTCTAAAGATCAAGGAATTAGTGAAACTTTTGTTGATAACCCAGATGACCCTCAGGCCATGACCTCTGGGGTGGCCAGTGTGGATAGTGTGGACAGTGTGGCCATATCAGACCATCAGCCCAGCACTTCTGAGGTGGCCAGTGTGGCTAATGTGGCCAGTTTGGCCACAACAGACCCGCAGCCCATGACCTCTGAGGTGGCCAGTGTGGATAGTGTGGCCATACCAGACCCTCAGCCCAGCACTTCTGAGGTGGCCAATGTGGCCACAACAGACCCTCAGCCCAATATCACTGGGGTTGCTAGGGTTACTTCCCAAAGGCAATTCCGCAAGAGGAAATTATCATTTTCCATGCATTATGGTGATAGTGAAAGTGATATAAGTGACGATGATGAAATCGATTTTATGCCGATAGACGATTCGTCGAGTGAAAGTGATTATCATTTTTCCTCAGTGAAACGTACTTTTAGGCGTCGTAACCTACGTTCAGGCAGTGTGCCATATGTAGTCGGTGGCAAGGGTCGTGGCAGGTCACGATCCAAAACCCCAGCCACTGATAATGATAATGAAGGTGAATATGCTGGGATGGAGGAAGGGGGGGGGGGTGGCATGGTGCCTGGACCTCGTGGCGCAGTGGGTGGGCAGACAAAGGACCGCCCGGCACCCTCTCAACCACGTGCTGCCTCCACTCCTGTCCCCCCTCCTGATCCCTCACGCCCCATGCCACAGGTCTACCCTGCACCATGTGACTGCGAATGGAACTGGACAGAAAGTGCACCATTTGTACCACATCCTTTCAATTTTGATGCCAGTGGAAGTGGCATCATGCCACACTGTCCCATCACAAATGAGTCTACAGAGTTAGACTATTTTCAATTATACTTTGATGAGCCGATAATGAACCTAACTGTTACCCAGACCAACATGTACTACCAGTATACAATGGACCACACAGATGTTTCAGAGTCTTCACGGTTGCACAGGAGGAAAGATAGAACTGTGGCTGAAATGTATTTATTCCTTGGCACTGTCATGCTTATGCCACACACCTATAAGAACAATATAGCACACTACTGGTCCACAGACCACTTCATCAGCCCTCCAGTTTTCCGTGACCTCTTTCCCTGCAACAGATTCACACTGTTGCTACGAATGTTGCACTTCTCAGACAGGAATACGCCAAACAGAAATGACCTCTTATACAAAATCAGGGAATTGTTTATGTATCTGAAGCAAAAATTCAGTGCCTACTTTTATCCATTCAAGAACATTGTTGTCAACGAGTCCTTAGTTCTGTTCAAGGGACGACTGTCATTCAAACAATATATACCAAGCAAACGTAATCGCTTTGGTATAAAACTCTTTGTTATGTGTGACTGTGAGACTGGTCTTGTGTTGGATGTTATTATCTACACAGGGAAAAATACACTCAGCGATACCAGGCACATGTTGGGCATTTCTGGGGATGTTGTTTGCAAGATGATGGGGCCATACCTTGGCAAAGGTCATACATTGTACACAGACAACTGGTATATAAGCCCTATGCTCACAGATTTCTTACGTGTGAACAATACTGATATATGTGGAACAGTGAGAAGTAGAAAACACATGCCAAGGTTCACTGGAGGAAGTCTAGTAGAATTGTTTCATGCCAATGACATCATGGCACTGACGTGGCATGACAAACGGGATGTGACGTTGCTGTCAACCATCCACAGAAACAAGATGGTACAGACAGATTGAGCAGGTTCAACAATGAACCTATTGTAAAGCTAGCTGCTATCATCGACTATACAAACAATATGCAATTAGTCGACAAGTGTGACATGATGATAGGGTTTGTTGACTGTGTGTGTAGGAGTCGCAAGTGGTATATAAAACTTTTTTTCCACCTTTTAGACATTGCAATGCTCAATGCCTTCAACATGTATGAAATAAAGACTGGGAAGCGACAATGATATGCAGAATTCACCCTCAATATCATCAAGCAGATAGCAAAAAAGTATGGTACCACACCTACACCTGTCACTCCACAGCGACCTGTCACTCCACAACAGTGACCTGTCGCTCCACAAGAAGAGGGGGAAGTGCCCGACCGAATAATCCCTAACTGTCACTGCCTGGTACCATTACCATCTACTCCAAAAAAGAAGAACTCTCAGAAAAAGTGTGTTGTGTGTGCTTACACTAAACAGCGACCCCCGAGTGCAAAAAGACACACGATACATGTGTCAGCAATGTGGGGTGGCACTCTGTATGAATCCATGCTTCTTGGAGTACCATACAGTGGTGGACTTCTAGAAATATAAATGGGACTTGTAAATACCTTGTATATACACCTACCATCCGACTTACGACCTGCTCGACATACGACCGTGCATCTGGCAGCTGGGCTGGGCCGGCTGATGCACACCACTGTACAATATTTGACAATACTCGCAGCGGCAATGCGTCATGCAGGCAGCATCAGTTTGAGTAACCCTGTCCTATCAGCAGCATCATACTGTATTAACTGTACTAACTGGACAGTAAATTTCATCATGGCCCCTAAGATGAAGTCTGTGGCAAGAAAGGCTCTTACTCTCGAACTCTCTATTTGTTTTCACTGTTGCACATAACCCGTCTATCTGTCTGCCTATATATCTGTGTATCTGTGTGTGTCTATCTGTCTGTCTACCTGTGTGTCTGTCTTTCTGTCTACCCATGTGCCTGTCTTTCTGTCTACCTGTGTGTCTGTCTTTCTGTCTACCTGTGTGTCTGTCTTTATGTCTACCTGTGTGTCTGTCTACCTGTGTGTGTCTTCCTGTCTACCTGTGTGTCTTTCTGTCTACCTCTGTGTCTGTCTACCTGTGTGTCTGTCTACCTGTGTGTCTGTCTACCTGAGTGTCTGTCTGTCTACCTGTGTCTGTCTGTCTTTCTGTCTGCTTGTCTGTCTCAGAGCCACTCATTAAGAGTGTAATTGATCTTGAAGATGCCATATTAATAATGATAATAACACAATAATAATCACTGAGGTGCATTAAATGTGCATAAAACGTTGATAAAGACATTTTGCTTAATCCATCTATGATTTCTTTTTCAAAATTATATAATAAGCATGCTACATAACATATAAACATATAAATTAACAAATATGAGATGTTTTTCTGGTCGGCTTGACAGAGTGAACAGGAATCATTCGTGTCCGGGCTGGTAACAACAACAACAACGTTTGTTAACATAACTCGCCAACCTTCTACACACTCATTCGTTTATTCATTTAATCTTGTTTACTCACCTCTCACTCTACATTAAGACTACAGATATTTTAAGGTAAGTAATGAGTGGACACGATTATTATATTATAGTTTAATAATAATAATATTATTAATATTAGTACATATGTATTTATTTATTTATTTATTTATTTAGAAATTTTAGCATACATACAGAGGTACAAAAAAAATACAGATAAGAGCAGCATGCCAAAGCCACTTATATGCATAGCATTACGGGCTGGCTTATAATTAATAATAATTATTATTAATATTATTAATTTAGGGCACTGGAGCACAGATCCACTGTATAGCACTTTGTCTGGATTATTTGGGTTATCCTAGGTAATTTATACTATGTATGATAACTTTACTTACATGTACCTGTGAGAGAAAGAGAGATACAGAGAGAGAGAGAGAGATACAGAGAGAGAGAGAGAGAGAGAGAGAGAGAGAGAGAGAGAGAGAGAGAGAGAGAGAGAGAGAGAGAGAGAGAGAGAGAGAGAGAGAGAGAGAGAGAGAGAGAGAGAGAGAGAGCCACATTCAGTCAGCCAATCACCCACCCGGCCTCCCACCCACCCACCCACCCAGCCAGCCAGCCAGCTATGTATTACACATGTTCCAGAGTTGTTTCTCTTTACTTAGGGTATAGGTTACACAACATTCTGGCAGGATGACACTACCAGTGGTATTCTCCCATTCCACTGTGTCGACAATACATAAAGATAATAGTAACATAAGAACATAAGAAATGAGGAACACTGCAGGTGGCCTGTTGGCCCATACTAGGCAGGTCCTTTACAATTCATCCCACTAACAAAACATTTGCCCAACCCAATTTTCAATGCCACCCAAGAAATAAGCTCTGATGTGAAAGTCCCACTCAAATCCAACCCCTCCCACTCATGTACTTATCCAACCTAAATTTGAAACTACCCAAAGTCCCAGCCTCAATAACCCAACTAGGTAGACTGTTCCACTCATCTACTAACCTATTTCCAAACCAATACTTTCCTATGTCCTTTCTAAATCTAAACTTATCTAATTTAAATCCATTACTGCGGGTTCTCTCTTGGAGAGACATCCTCAAGACCTTATTAATATCCCCTTTATTAATACCTATTTTCCACTTATACACTTCGATCAGGTCTCCCCTCATTCTTCGTCTAACAAGTGAATGTAACTTAAGAGTCTTCAATCTTTCTTCATAAGGAAGATTTCTAATGCTATGTATTAATTTAGTCATCCTACACTGAATGTTTTCTAACGAATTTATGTCCATTCTGTAATATGGAGACCAGAACTGAGCTGCATAATCTAGGTGAGGCCTTACTAATGATGTATAAAGCTGCAGTATGACCTCTGGACTTCTGTTGCTTACACTTCTTGATATAAATCCCAGTAATCTATTTGCCTTATTATGTACGCTTAGGCATTGCTGTCTTGGTTTAAGGTTGCTGCTCACCATAACCCCCAAGTCCTTTTCGCAATCTGTATGGCTAAGTTCTACATCATTTAACTTATAAGTACTAGGGTTATGGGCACTCCCAAGCTTCAGAACCTTGCATTTATCTACATTGAACTGCATCTGCCACTTTTCTGACCAAGAATAGAGTTTGTTTAAATCCTCCTGAAGTTCCATAACATCTACGTTTGAATCAATTATCCTACCTATATTTGTGTCATCGGCGAATTTGCTCATATCACTAGTAATTCCCTCATCAAGATCATTGATATATATTATAAACAACAACAGGTCCAAGACTGATCCCTGTGGAACGCCACTTGTTACAGATCCCCACTCGGATTTAACCCCATTTATGGACACTCTCTGCTTCCTGTCAGTGAGCCATGACTCGATCCACGAGAGCACTTTTCCCCCAATGCCATGAGCTGCCACTTTCTTTAACAGTCTATGGTGCGGAACTCTATCAAAAGCCTTACTAAAATCTAAGTAAATAATATCAAATTCTTTATCGTGGTCAACAGCCTCAAAAGCTTTACTGAAGAAAGTTAATAAATTAGTTAGACAAGACCGGCCTCTTGTGAATCCATGCTGAGTATCATTAATCAAGCTATGCTTATCGAGATGGCTTCTTATAATCTCAGCTATAATTGACTCTAGTAATTTGCCTACAATTGAGGTCAGGCTTATTGGGCGGTAATTTGACGGTAACGACTTGTCCCCTGTTTTAAAAATAGGAATTACATTAGCCATCTTCCACATATCAGACACTACACCTGTTTGAAGAGATAAATTAAAAATATTAGTTAATGGTTCACAGAGTTCCATTTTGCATTCCTTAAGAACCCTTGAAAAAACCTCATCAGGACCCGGTGACTTATTTTGCTTCAGTCTGTCTATCTGCTTCACAACCATTTCACTAGTGACTGTGATGTTACATAATTTATCTTCTAGCCCACTATAAAAATTAATTACTGGAATATTGTTAGTGTCTTCCTGTGTAAAAACTGAGAGAAAATAATTATTAAAAATCGAGCACATTTCATTATCTTTGTCAGTAAGGTGCCCATAGGTATTTTTAAGGGGACCTATCTTATCTCTAACTTTTGTTCTATAGACCTGGAAAAAACTTTTTGGGTTAGTTTAGAATCCCTAGCAACTTTAATTTCATAGTCCCTTTTAGCTTTTCTTATCCCCTTTTTAATGTCCCTCTTAATGTCAATATACTGATTCATAAGATGACCCTCACCTCTTTTGATACGCCTATAAATTCCTTTCTTATGCCCTAGTAGATATTTGAGCCTATTATTCATCCATTTTGGGTCATTTCTATTTGATCTAATTTCTTTATATGGGATAAACGTTCTTTGAGCAGCATGTATAGTGTTCAGAAAACTGTCATATTGATATCTCACTTCGTTACCCCAGTCAACAGATGATAAGTGTTCTCTAAGCCCATCGTAATCTGCTAAGCGAAAATCTAGGACTGTTACTGAGTTATCGCTACTATCGTACTTCCATTCAATGCTAAATGTAATTGATTTGTGGTTGATAGCACCCAGTTCCTCTGAAATTTCTAAATTATTAACAAGGGATTCATTGTTTGCCATAACTAAGGCAAGCAGGTTATTTCCCCTTGTAGGTTCTGTCACAAACTGCTTCAAAAAACAATCCTGAATTACTTCTAAGAAGTCGTATGATTCTAAATTCCCAGTCAAGAAATTCCAATCAATATGACTAAAGTTAAAGTCTCCTAGAATTACTACGTTATCGTGCCTTGTGGCCTTAACAATTTCCTCCCATAGTAGTCTCCCTTGGTCCCTATCTAAGTTTGGGGGACGGTATATCACTCCTAAAATCAGTTTTTCATGCCCCTCTGAAAATTCTATCCAAACAGACTCTGTATGTGTTACTTCAGACTTAATACCCGTTTTTATGCAACAGTTCAAGCGATCTCGGACATACAATGCCACCCCACCCCCCTTCCTGATACTTCTATCTACTTGGAACAATTTAAAACCCTGAATATAACATTCCGCAGGCATGTCCCGACTTTTTGAATTAAACCACGTCTCAGTTAAGGCAAATACATCAATGTTACCTGCACTAGCAACTAATCTCAACTCGTCCATCTTATTCCTAGCACTACGGCAATTAGCATAATAAACATTGAAAGACTCTCCTTTCTCTTTACCCTTCCTGCTCATTTCTGTTTTTCTACTAAACCTATTACTGTCCTTATCACCCAAAGTCCCTGGCTTTTCAATATCTACCTCGTTCTGCTTATTACTAGTTCCCCTAGAACTCGTAATATTACTACACTGGGACTTCACTGTTTTCCTGCCAAAACCCATACCACTAACTATTCCTAGTTTAAAGTCCTAACTGCTCCCTCCACTGCAGTTGCCAGTGCTACCACCCCAGACCTAGATAAGTGAACCCCATCCCTGGCATACATGTCATTTCTGCCATAGAAGAGGTCCCAGTTGTCAATGAATGTTACCGCATTTTCCTTACAGTATTTGTCCAGCCAGCAATTGACACCAATTGCCCTGGACAACCATTCATTTCCAACTCCTCTCCTTGGCAAAATACCACATATGACAGGGTTCCCACCCTTACTCCTAATTATTTCTATTGCTGACCTATACCTGCTAATCAGGTCTTCACTCCTACGTCTGCCAACATCGTTGCCTCCAGCACTGAGACAGATAATAGGATTGCTCCCATTACCTCTCATGATGTCATCCAGACGGCTAACAATATCCTCCATCCCAGCCCCAGGAAAGCAAACTCTCTGTCTCCTACTCCTGTCCTTCAAGCAGAACGCCCTATCCATATACCTAACTTGGCTATCCCCAACAACAACAATATTCTTACCTTCCTTGGTGTCGTTCGTCGTGATGTTCCCAGTAGTCGACTCACATTCGTCGGGTAGCACTGAGAATGTATTAGATGTTTCCACAACAGTTTCCACGGCAGTCTCTTTCTTCTTCATTGTTTCTATCTTTCCATTTGTCTTCTTGATCGTCAACTTCGTTCCCTGCTGTCTAGCCACTGACCAGTTTCCCTTCTTGACCTGAGGACTCAAAACAGGAGGACTACTACGAATCTTCTTGTTTTCCTTGGTCAGTCGCCGAATCTCCAACTTCGCCATCCTCAATTCTTCCTTAAGCTGTTGGTAAAGTTGCTCGATGGAGGGCATGTTGCTTCAATTTGTAGAGAGCGCGCAAAGAGGTCTTCACAGAGCTAAGTACACGTCAACACTGCGCAAAAGCCAACTCAATCAGGAGCTACTGCGCAGCACGTCCGCACGGCCCAACAGCAATGCGATACTGTATGCAATGTAAAATTTACAATACAGTTCACTACCATGTATACATTATATACAGTAAATAAATAATTAAAATATAACAATAGAAGAAAATTATGGTAAAAAAATGAAATAATGATTGTACATTACATTACAGTACTATGTAGGTAGTTTATATAGGAAAAGTTTGACATTATGCCCTACCCAGTATGTCGGCAATTTTCAAAGGTTCGACTTACGTCCATTTTGACTTACGACTGGTTGGTCGGAACCAAGCTTGGTCGTAAGTCGGATGGTAGGTGTATATGAAAATAATAGTATGTGATTGAACCAGGTGTACAAATTCATTTATCAGTGTGAAAATGTGTGTTTGTGACAGTATGATTACTAATTCAGTACCAAACATTTGTGTCTCAATAAAAATTGGCTATAAAATCAAAAGATCTGAAACAAAACATTATTATCATAACATGAAAACAACAAAAAATAGAAAAGAATTGAAAAAAAAAAAAAACGATAAATGCAAGCGGCAGTGCTCCATGTTGCCGACACCTCATCATTTAGCACCAACTTTGCGAGCTTATACAGTGGACCCCCGCCTTACGATATTAATTCATTCCTGAGAGCTCATCGCATGCCGAAATTATCGTAAGACGAATTTATTTTCCCCATAAGAAATAATGGAAATCAAATTAATCCGTTCCTGACACCCCAAAGTATGAATTTTTTTTTTTTTTTACCACATGAAATATTAATTTTAATACACACAAACTGAAGAAGACATGCACAGTTAATACTCTACTAAGAATAGAATACATGACACTTACCTTTATTGAAGATCTGGTGATGATTTATGGGATGGGAGGAGGAGAGTGTGGAAGTTGTTATTGTTTAGAAGGGGAATTCCCTTCCATTAGGACTTGAGGTAGCAAGTCCTTTTCCGGGGTTACTTCCCTTCTTTTAATGCCACTAGGACCAGCTCCAGAGTCACTGGACCTCTGTCACACAACAAATCTGTCCACAGAGCTCTGTACCTCCCGTTCCTTTAAGACTTTCCTAAAATGGGCCATAACATTGTCATTGTACAGGTTGCCAACACGGCTTGCAGTAGCTGTGTCAGGGTGATTTTCATCCGTAAAGGTTTGCAGTTCAACCCGCTTTGCACACATTTCCTTAATCTCTTTTTTCAATTCCATACTAATTCTCACCCTTTTTGCCACAGGGATGGTACTAGAAGCTTTCTTGGGGTCCATGGTGACTTATTTTGCAGTTACAAGCACTAAAAACACTGGGATAATGTGAAATATACCAAATGTATGCGTAGATGTGATCACACTGGCTGGCTTGTAAACACTAGCGCTGAGGCCACACGTGGGACGCATCCCGGACAAATCACGTAAAGCGAGTTTTTTTAGCGTGAAGCAAGGCAAAAATTTTGCATTAAAATGTATCGTATGGCGGATTTAGCGTAACGTGATGCCACTGTAAGATGGGGGTCCACTGTATCTTGGTAAGTACTAATGCTAAAATTTTTTTTTCATCATATACCATTTATAAAAATGCGCTCTTCAATTTAAAAACAAAAAACGATTTTTTATTTTTCAAAATATTCAGAGCGCTGCACAGGCAAAAGTGTATCTACATTTCGACAGTTTAACCCTTAAACGGTCCAAACAAATCGACGTTCAAATTCGTAGTGCTACAAAAGATCTACTTTTTTTAACATATTTTCAAATGTAACAAAAAAAAAAAAATGTAGATAAAAGTTTTTTTACACGTTTTCAAATGTAAAACAAAAAAGAAGATCTACATTTTTTTACATACTTTCAGATGTTGAAAAAACGTATACTATATACGTTTGGATCATTTAAGGGTTAAGGGTTAATTGACCACATCTGAGCCAATATAATATCTCCTCTCAAAGCAGGTATAATCACGACTCATGAAATTGTAATGACAAGATTGAAAATAAACCATAGCACTGGCGGGGACTGAACTCATGGCGAGTGAGTCGTAAAACTCTAGGCCAGCACATAAGCCACTGGGCAAGCTGGCTACAATAAGATTCATCCAACTAGGTATATTTATACACCACAGAGAGGTTAGCACAGGCCCCACTAACCAGGTTAAGTGTATGGTAGGGTTATTATTGAAAGAATTAAGAGGTAAGACAGACAGCAGGATTGCAAATGAACAAGCAGGCATTAGAATGGATAGAGGATGTGTAAATCAAGTGTTTACATTGAAGCATATATGAGAACAGTATTTAGATAAAGATAGGTAAGTTTTCATTGCATTTATGGATTTAGAAAAGGCATATGATAAGGTGGATAGGGAAGCAATGTGGCAGATGTTGCAAGTGTGTATTCTACTGAATGCACAGCAACTCAGCAAATGACTACACGACCTGTCTTTGAAATACTCATTCGTGCTTAATTATTTGTTTACTATAATTTTTACCACTGAATATATCATTGCTTAGTTAATCTTATGTTAATTTTAACCCCTTGACTGTCGCAACCCCCAATCCTGAGGTGTCTCCTGGTGTCGCAAAATTTAAAAAAAAAAAAAAAAAAAAAAAAAACTTATGAAGTCAAAGAAAATCTTTTCCCGATTGCAATGACAAAGAAAAAAAAAACGAAATTTGATGGAAAACTGACGGAATCACGCTCTCGTGAAGTTAGCGACCTCAGCGATATTTACAAATCGGCGATTTCACCCACTTTGAGCCCTATTTTCAGCTAATTCCATTGTTCCAGCTGACCAAACTCATAGTTATTTCTTTAGAACGCCATTTTTTCTATCGATTGAGTACAAGAAACTGCCCATTTACCAATTTCAACTACCCAATAACATGGTCAGAAATTTGCAATTTGGTCAATTTCACGAAAATTAAAAAAATATGATAATTTCAAAATAGGGTCCAGAATGAACAATGCAGACATTCCTGGCTCTAAAATAACATTTTCTTTGTTCATCAGTCACGTCTCCAAGCCCCTCTGATATTACTCTTGCTTTCTATTATGAATTTTTATTCAAATAAAAAATAGAAGATTTACTGTTATGCAGACTACTGAAATACTGTAATAATTGTACAAATAATGTCAACCCATTCATGACTGCATATTAGAATGGCTACTTGGACATTTATTGGACAATGACATTATTTGTTTACTTTTGAACATTGGCAAAAATCAAACATTTTCCCTAATTTGAGCTCCATTTCCAGGTTCTTTTTTATAGTAAAATCAATCAAAATCACCTTTATTTCTATAACATATTTTCCATTCTATCAAATGAGACCAAGAAAACGAGAATACAATCATAAATACTATACGAAAATAGACCACAAAGTCAGCATTTTAATTAAAAAAAAAAAAAAAAAAAAAAAGTCGGAGTTTTTTTTCTAATTATGCACTGCATGCTCCAGGATTTTTTTTTATGGTGCACACTGACCACACAGACCCATTCTCTCACATGTGGGCCTACCAGCTTTCTCCTGCTTGATTTGAAGCCGCTAGAATTTATGAGTGTAATACGTCAAACACGGTACCTTGTAAGACGTATATAAACGACCGAAACAGTCAAAGGGTTAAGCCTGCCCATAATGCTCTGCATACAAGGGGCTTTTGGCATGTTACACTTAACCATTGTATTTCTTTGTACATCTATGTATCATGTCCAAATTAATTAATTTATTTATTTATTAATTTGAACATGATACAGAGAAGTACAAAGGAATACAGTAATTAAGTGTAACATGCCAAAGTCCCTTGTATGCAGAGCATTATGGGCAGGCATAAAGTTAACTTCTCTTTTTTAGTAAATGTCTACAGGAGAAGGGGTTACTAGCCCATTGCTCCCGGCATTTTAGTCGCCTCATACGACACGCATGGCTTACGGAGGAAAGATTCTTTTCCACTTCCCCATGGACAATAGAAGAAATAAAGAAGAACAAGAGCTATTTAGAAAAAGGAGAAAAACCTATATGTATGTATATATATATGCATGTGCGTGTCTGTGAAGTGTGATCAAAGTGTAAGTAGGAGTAGCAAGATACAGTGGACCCCCGCATAGCGATATTAATCCGTGCAAGAGAGCTCATTGTTATGCGAAATTATCGTTATGCGAATGAATTTTCCCCATAAGAAATAATGGAAATCAAATTAATCCGTGCAAGACACCCAAAAGTATGAAAAAAAAATTTTACCACATGAAATATACATTTTCCTACACACAAAGAGAAGGATACATGCACAATAGTAGAGTAGTACATGCACAATATATATTGTGCATGTACTACTCTACTAAATGAAGAATAAATGACACTTACCTTTATTGAAGATGCAGCAATGACTGATGAGACACTGTGTCCTGGGAGTGCCTTTTCCTCCTGAGTACTGTAGGTCCTGTTTGGCATTTTCTTCCAGAACAGGCCTTATCACACTGTGTATGCCACTACGATTCTTAAATCTCTCAAACCAACCTTTGCTGGCTTTAAATTCACCAATATGAGCACTAGTTCCAGACATTTTTCCCTGTTCACCTGGGTGTTAGTCGACTGGTGTGGGTTGCATCCTGGGAGACAAGATTAAGGACCCCAATGGAAATAAGTTAGACAGTCTTCGATGACACTGACTTTTTTGGGTTATCCTGGGTGGAAAATCCTCTGGGGTTAATTGTTTCTTGGTATTCTCAATAAGCCACACCAACAACAGTGCTACAGCAGCAGCAGCAGCAGCAGCAGCTGACAGTGCTACAGCAGCAGCAGACGATGCTACAGCAGCAGCAGACGATGCTACAGCAGCAGCAGACGGTACTACAGCAGCAGCAGCAGCAGCTGACGGTGGTACAACAGCAGCAGCAGCTGACAGTGCTACAGCAGCAGCAGACGATGCTACAGCAGCAGCAGACGATGCTACAGCAGCAGCAGACGGTACTACAGCAGCAGCAGCAGCTGACGGTGGTACAACAGCAGCAGCAGCTGACAGTGGTACAGCAGCAGCAGATGATGCTACAGCAGCAGCAGACGATGCTACAGCAGCAGCAGACGGTACTACAGCAGCAGCTGACGGTGCTACAGCAGCAGCAGCAGCTGACAGTGCAGCAGCAGCAGCAGCAGCTGACGGTGGTACAGCAGCAGCAGCAGCTGTACCACCAATAGTAGCGATGGTTGATTGGGGTTTATTATACAACCTGGCCAGCTCGGAGACACGCACTCCACTTTCATACTTATCAGTGATCTTTTTCTTCATCTCTATAGTAATTCTCACCCTTATTGCTGTAGGGTTGGCACTAGAAGCTTTCTTGGGGCCCATGGTCACTTATTTTGCAGATAAAATCACCAAAAACACTGTAATAATACAAAATGTTCCGATTGTATGCTTGGATGTTACCACGGAGGCTGGTTGGTAAACGATGCCACCAGTGGAACATGTGAGCGTGGCTCAGGCCGCACATAGACGCGTCTCAGACGAACAGCGTTGAGCGTTTTTTTTAGCGGTATGCGAGGCAAAATCTTGGCGATAAAATGTAGCGGTATGCGGATTTAACGTTATGTAAGGCCAACGGTATGCGGGGGTCCACTGTATCCCTGTTATCTAGCGTGTTTATGAGACAGAAAAAGAAACCAGCAATCCTATCATCATGCAAAACAGTTACAGGTTTCTGTTTCACAGTCATCTGGCAGGACAGTAGTACTTCCCTGGGTGGCTGCTGTCTACCAACCTACTACCTACGGCCTAGGAAAGGTTGGAGGGAGGGGGTAAAGGAGGTTTTGTGTGCGAGGGGCTTGGACTTCCAGCAGGCATGCGTGAGCGTGTTTGATAGGAGTGAATGGAGACAAATGGTTTTTAATACTTGACGTGCTGTTGGAGTGTGAGCAAAGTAACATTTATGAAGGGGTTCAGGGAAATCGGCAGGTCAGACTTAAGTCCTGGAGATGGGAAGCACAGTGCCTGCACTCTGAAGGAGGGGTGTTAATGTTGCAGTTTAAAAACTGTAGTGTAAAGCACCCTTCTGGCAAGACAGTGATGGAGTGAATGATGGTGAAAGTTTTTCTTTTTCGGGCCACCCTGCCTTGGTGGGAATCGGCCAGTGTGATAATAAAATAAAATAATAAAGCTAACTTAAGATTAACTAAGCAATGATATATTCAGTGGTAAAACATTATTGTTAACAGATTACAATTAAGCACAAATGAGTATTACAAAGACAGGTCATATGGTTATTACTGTGTTGCTGTGCATTCAGTAGAATGGATTGTTCAGTTCGGTAATGTAATGAAAAATAACAAAGTTTGATTGGGTCATAGGTTAAACATTTATGAGATACAATTATGAGAAACATTTGTGAGACACAATTTATGAGATACAATTATTCAGTATTTATTTAGTTGTGGGTGAGTAAGTGATTTTTGAGAAGAGACTTTAATTTATAAACAGACTGTGTTTCTTTTATATTCACAGGTAATGAATTCCAGATTTTAGGGCCTTTTATGTGCATTGAGTTTTTGCATAGTGTGAGATGGACACGAGGAACATCAAAGAGTGATCTGTGCCTTGTGTTATGGTCATGTGTTCTGTTGAGGTTGGTAAGGAGACGTTTGAGGGGAGGGTTTATATCCGAGTTAAGTGTTCTATGTATGTAGTAGGTGCTGTAATAAGTATGGATGTTTTGTATGGTGAGTAAGTTTAGAGTTTTGAATACTGGTGGAGTGTGCTGCCTGTAGTGGGAATTTGTTATCATTCTGACTGCAGCCTTTTGTTGGGTAATTAGTAGTCTGAGATGGTTTATTGTTGTAGAGCCCCATGCACAAATTCCATAGGTGAGATAGGGGTAAATAAGTGAGTGATATAGGGCCAGGAGGGCTGACTGTGGAACATAGTAGAGTATCTTCGATAGTATGCCTACGGTCTTGGAAATTTTCTTGGAAATTTGTTGTATATGTGTTTGAAATTTGAGTCTATTATCAAGGTGGATTCCTAAGAATTTTCCCTCTGTGAGCTGTATATTTCAATATACAGTCAAGCCTCGGTTTTCGTATGCCCTAGTTTTTGTACGATTCGGTTTTCGGTGACTTTTTTCATCAAAATTTGTCCCAGTTTTTGTACATCCGCTCAGTTTTCATACAGTTGAAAATGGTCCATACCAAACTCGTCCGCATGCCCATGTGACTCGGCCACTCATTTCCCAGAATCAAGCGCCAACACAAAGCATCCCATATGTTCATGACTCATCTGCCTTTGTTTCTTGTTGAGCGAGCATCACCCCGCTTGTTCATCCAAAACATTTCATAATAATCCATTGTTTTTGGTGCTTGTTTATTTAGTGTGACTGCTAAATAAGTCACCATGGGGCCAAAGAAAGTCCCAAGTTCCAGCCCTTTGATAAGAAGGTGAGAAACACGATAGAATTCAAGAAAGAACTCATAGCAAAGTAAGAAAGTGGTGTACGCATAGCCAATCTCACCAGGATGTATGGGAAGTTCGCATCAACGATCAGTTCCATCCTGGCGGAGAAAAAATAAATCAAGGAAGCTGATGTTGCGAAAGGGGTAAATGTGCTAATGAAACAGAGATTGCAAAAATCTAAGATGTTGAGAAGTTGTTGTTGGTGTGGATCAATGAAAAACAGTTAGCAAGAAATAGTGTTTTGGAGGCGATAATTTGCGAAAAGGCAAAGCAGTTGCATGCGGATCTCACAAAGAAAATGCCTGGAACAAATTAGTAAATTTAAGGCCAGCAGAGGCTGGTTCGACAAATTCAAGAAGCGAACTGGCATACACAGTGTGGTAAGGCATGGCGGGGCTGCAAGTTCAGACAAACGTGGGGCCGAAGAATTAGTCGAATTCAAGGAGCACGTAGAGATTGAAGGATTTCTCCCCCATGTGTGCAAACTGGAATGAGTTGCAAAGTTTTATGGAGAAATAGGATCCTAACAAAGCTGTTGCAAGCTGTGTCTGCAACATGTTCAATGACAATGCCTTGTCCCATTTTAGGCAAATCTTAAAGAGATGCCAGAAATAGACCTTTCTAGACAGATTTTTTGTGTGACAGGGGTACAGTGACTCAAGTTGGTCCTAGTGCCAGTAAAAAACAAAGAAGGGAAGCAACCCCGAATAGAGCCTTGATACCTGAATTCCTTATGGACGGGGATTCCCCTTATAAACAATTACCTTTCCTCCTCCTTCTCCCCTCCTCGCCGTCTCCCATACACCAACAAGAGTCTTCAATAAAGGTCAATGTGATGTTAAATGTTCATTTATCCATTTCATTAGTCATTTATATTTATTTCTTATTGTTTTCTGTATGTAAAACTATATTCTATATAAAATGTATTTTTTGTTAATATTTTTGGGAGTCTGGAATGGATTAATTGGATTTACATTATTTCTTAGGAAAAATATTGCTTAAGTTTTTGTACAATTCGGTTTTCGTCAGATTTTTTCAAATGGATTAATCATGAAAACTGAAGTTCCACTGTAAACCAATTTCAAAACAGGGTTCCGAATAAACACAGTAGGCATTCCTAGCACTAAAATGACATTTCCTTTATTCATTAATAAACCATACCACGGGCGGGATTGAACCCACAGTCAGAGAGTCTCAAAACTCCAGACCGTCGAGTTAGCCACTGGACCAGCTTGCCACAATAAGATTCGTCCAACTAGGTATATTTCTACACCATAGGAAAGTTAGCATAGGCACCACTGTGACCACAAATGCAAGTTTTTACAGACGAATCTCCAGCTAGCATGGCCGTGACGAACTCTAGCTCAAGTCCCCTCAGTGCCGTCAACATGACTCACAAAATCGTAATGACACGATTGCAAACAAACCATACCATGGGCGGGATTGAACCCGCGGTCAGAGAGTCTCAAAACTCCAGACCATCGCGTTAGCCACTGGACCAGCTTGCCACAATAAGATTCGTCCAACTAGGTATATTTCTACACCATAGGAAGGTTAGCATAGGCACCACTATGACCACAAATGCAAGTTTTTACAGACAAATCTCCAGTTTTGAGACTCTCTGACCGCGGGTTCAATCCCGCCCGTGGTATGGTTTGTTTGCAATCGTGTCATTACGATTTCGTGAGTCATGCTGACGGCACTGAGGGGACTTGAGCTAGAGTTTGTCACGGCCACGCTAGCTGGAGATTTGTCTGTAAAAACTTGCATTTGTGGTCACAGTGGTGCCTATGCTAACCTTCCTATGGTGTAGAAATATACCTAGTTGGACGAATCTTATTGTGGCAAGCTGGTCCAGTGACTAACGCGACGGTCTGGAGTTTTGAGACTTTCTGACCGTGGGTTCAATCCCGCCCGTGGTATGGTTTGTTTGCAATCGTGTCATTACGATTTCGTGAGTCATATTCATTAATATGTTTCCAGGCTTTACAGATGAATTCCATTTTGATTTTTTATTCACAAATAATTTCTATTCACACAAAAATTGAAGAGTTATTGTTATGCAATATTATAATAATTGTATAAATAATATCAACACATTCGTGAATACATATCAGACTCACCAGTTGATATGTATTGGATGCGTGATGTGATTTGTTTACTCTTGAATATAGGAAAAAAACATTCTCACTACTTTGAGCTCAATTTCAAGCTATTTTCAGTCCTAAAACCCAATGAAATCTTGTCTAATTCTGTAATATATCTTCCATTCTATTAAATGAGACCAGTAAAATGAAGAATGCAACCATAAAAGCCATATGAAAATACACCACTAAGTTGTTTTAACCCTTTCAGGGTCCATCCCGTAGATCTACGGCTTTACGTTCAGGGTCCAAACCGTAGATCTACGCCATGAGCTCAGCTCACTCTGATAAACTGTGAGTGGTACATTTGGGCCTAGATATGAGAGAATACATCTATGTGGTATGTGTGCACCACATAAAACAGATCCTGCAGCACACTGTGTATAATGAGAGAAAAAAAATGAAATCATGATTTTTCGATTAAAACAGCAACTTTGCAGTGTTTTTTCGTATGTTTTTTATAGTTGTATTTGCGATTTCTTGGTCTCATTTGATAGAATGGAAGACATATTACAGAAATAGAGATGATTTTGATTGGTTTTAGCACTGGAAATGGCTTGAAACTGAGCTCAAAGTAGCAGAAATGTTAAATTTTTGCTGATATTCAAGAGTAAACAAACGACCTCACACATCTAATACACGTCGGCTGGTGGGTCTAATATACATTCACAAATATGGTGATGATATTTATACAATTATTACAGTATTGCATAACAGTAAATCTTCTATTTTTTGGTGTGAATAAAAATTTATTATGTGAATAAAAAATCAAAATGGAATTTATTTGTAAAGCCTCAAAACATAACTAATGAACAGAGGAAATGTTAGTTTAGTTCCAGGAATACCTACATTGTTCATTCTGGACCCTATTTTGAAATTGGAATATTTTGAACTTTGTGTTAAATTGGCCAAATTAACAATTTCCGATCACTTTATTTTGTAGTTGAAACAGTTGACTTGGCGATTTCTTGTGCTCAATCGATAGAATAGAAGTAATACTAGTGAAATAGCTAAGAATTTGGTTGATTGGAATAATGTAATTGGCCTAAAATGGGAGTCAAAGTCGGCAAAATCGCCGATTCGTAAATATCGCTGACACATCAAAATTCGCGAGAGCATAATTTCGTCAGTTTTCCACCAAATTTCGTACTTTTTGTTTTATTACCTTCACAAAAAGATTCTCTACGATTTCATAAGAAAAAATAACAATTTTTTTTTTTTTTAAATTCTTGGACACTGGTGCGTGACTCCAGATTTGGGCCTTGGACCCTGAAAGGGTTAAACCAAATACAGTAGCAGTTTTTTTCTCATTATGCACTGCATGCTGCAGGATTTGTTTTATATGGTGCACACTTACTGCACTGACCCATTCTCAAATATCTAGGCCCAAATTTATCAATGACAGCTTATCTGAGCGAGCTGAGCTCATCATGTAGAACTATGGCACAGGCCCTCAAAGGGTTAACATATTTATAGATGAGGTTGTAAAAGAAGTAAATGCTAGGGTATTGGGGAGAGGGATGGGATTAAATTATGGGGAATGAAATACAAAATGGGAGTTGACACATACTGTGCTTTTGGGAGATTCTAATACATGTACAGTGGACCCTCGACCAACGATGGCATCGATTAACGATAAATCTGACTAGCGATACTTTTTAATGCAAAAATTTTGCCTCGACTAGCGCTTAAAAACCCGACCAGCACTATTCGTTCCGTACCATATGCGTCCACTTTGGCCTGAGCGCGCCTCACTTGTCCCTTTGGTGCCAGTGTTTACGAGCCAGCCAGCCACCGCGGTCGCTTCCAAACATACAACTGGAACATTTCATATTATCACAGCCTTTTTAGTGGTTGCACCTGCAAAATAAGTCACCATGGGCCCCAAGAAAGCTTCTAGTGCCAACCCTACAGCGAAAAGGGTGAGAATTACTATGGAGATGAAGAAAGAGATCATTGATAAATATGAAAGTGGAGTGCGTATCTCTGAGCTGGTCAGGTTGTATAATAAACCCCAATCAACCATCGCTACTATTGTGGGCAAGAAAAAGGCAATCAAGGAAGCTGTTCTTGCCAAAGGTGCAACTATGTTTTCGAAACTGAGATCGCAAGTGATAGAAGATGTTGAGAGACTTTTATTGGTGTGGATAAACGAGAAACAGATAGCAGGAGACAGCATCTCTCAAGCGATCATATGTGAAAAGGCTAGGAAGTTGCATGACGATTTAATTAGAAAAATGCCAGCAACTAGTGATGTGAGTGAATTTAAGGCCAGCAAAGGTTGGTTTGAGAGATTAAAGAAGCGTAGCGGTATTCATAGTGTGATAAGGCATGGTGAGGCTGCCAGTTTGGACCACAAATCGGCTGAAAAATATGTGCAGGACTTCAAGGAGTACATAGACAGTGAAGGACTGAAACCTGAACAAGTGTTTAATTGTGACGAAACAGGCCTGTTTTGGAAGAAAATGCCAAGCAGGACGTACATTACTCAGGAGGAAAAGGCACTTCCAGGACATAAGCCTATGAAAGACAGGCTTACTCTGTTGATGTGTGCCAATGCTAGTGGTGATTGCAAAGTGAAGCCTTTATTGGTGTATCACTCTGAAACTCCCAGAGTGTTCAGGAAAAACAATGTCCTCAAGGCTAATTTGTGTGTGCTGTGGAGGGCAAACAGTAAGGCATGGGTCACTAGGGACTTTTTCTATGACTGGTTACATCATGCATTTGCCCCCAATGTGAAAAATTACCTATTTGAAAAGAAATTAGACCTTAAGTGCCTCCTGGTATTAGACAATGCTCCTGGTCATCCTTCAGACTTGGCAGAGCGACTTTCTAGGGACATGAGCTTCATTAAGGTGAAGTTTTTGCCTCCTAATACCACTCCTCTCCTGCAGCCCATGGACCAGCAGGTTATTTCCAACTTCAAGAAACTGTACACAAAAGCTATGTTTGAAAGGTGCTTTGTAGTGACCTCAGAAACTCAACTGACTCTAAGAGAGTTTTGGAAAGATCATTTTACCATCCTCAATTGTGTAAACATTATAGGTAAGGCTTGGGAGGAAGTGACTAAGAGGACATTGAACTCTGCTTGGAAAAAACTGTTGCCAGAATGTGTAGACAAAAGGGATTTTGAAGGGTTTGAGGCTAACCCTGAGAATCCTATGCCAGTTGAGGAATCCATTGTGGCATTGGGGAAGTCCTTGGGGTTGGAGGTTAGTGGGGAGGATGTGGAAGAGTTGGTGGTGGAGGACAGTGAAGAACTAACCACTGATGAGCTGCTAGATCATCTTCAACAGCAAGAGGGCACACCTGAGGAAACTGCTTCAGAGGAGGGGAGAGAGAAATTGAAGAAGTTGCCTACTTCTAAGATAAAGGAAATGTGTGCAAAGTGGCTTGAAGTGCAAACCTTTTTTGATGAAAATCACCCTGACACATCTACTGCAAGCCGTGCTGGTGACTATTACACTGACACTGTTGTGAACCACTTTAGGAAAGTCATAAAGGAACGAGAGGTACAGGCCTCTATGGACAGATATGTTGTGCGACAGAAGTCCAGTGACTCTGAAGCTGGTCCTAGTGGCATTAAAAGAACAAGGGAAGTACCCCCAGAAAAAGACTTGCTGCCTCAAGTGCTAATGGAAGGGGATTCCCCTTCTAAACACTAACACCTCTTCCCTCCTCCCATCCCATCAATCATCACCAGATCTTCAATAAAGGTAAGTGTCATGTAACTGTGCATGTAATCTTCAGTTTGTGTGTATTAAAATTAATATTTCATGTGGTAAAATTTTTTTTTTTTCAATACTTTTGGGTGTCTTGCACGGATTAATTTGATTTCCATTATTTCTTATGGGGAAAATTAACTTGACTAACGATAATTCTGACTAACGATGAGCTCTCAGGAACGGATTAATATCGCTGGTCGAGGGTCCACTGTATCTACATTATTTGTATGGCTCAGAGAAATAAACATTATTATTATTATTGCCGTTGTTGTTAGGTAGGTAGGGGCAGCAAGGGTGAAACGATACTTGCCCATACATTTTGCTAGCCCAGGGACTGAACCTGGGAATTTGTGTACAGTAAGGTTTTTCCCATTGAATTTTTTGTCATTCTTTAGTCCTTCATTAATAATTTTTTTTGAATTTTCATCATTTTCCAGTATAAATATATTTTTTTAATATATTTTTAAGGAAATTTACTGCCAGATATGGTAACATATTGGTTTTCTGAAAATTAAACAGTGAAGCTTCGACACCATTTGCTAAAAACATGTCGGAGCAGGTGAGTACATCTATACTATCAAGATCAAAGAGTAAACCACCAGATGCTGTTTATAATCTAAACAATATACAATATAGCAATAATGGTAGAATTACTGACAAAAATGTTAGGTAAAAGGACATACTATGCAACCAGTGCAACATTTTATTTGGAAATGCTTTGCTCTCCAGAACCTCTGTCAAGCTATAATGGCTTGACAAAGTTCCTGGAAAGTGGAACACTGCCACAATAAAATGTCACATTAGTTGCATTTATGTCTTTTTACCTAACAATATACAATATAGACAACAGTTATTTAGATGAACAGATAGAAATATACAACTATTACCAATATGTCAATAATTTTAACAATCCATAAGAAACATTATGAAGAACTACTGTATAAACCTCGTGAAAATAAAAATTCTTCTTTGCTAGAAAGATAATTACAGCCTCTCCACACTTAACGACGGAGTTCTGTTCCTAAGACCAAGTCGGTAAATGAATTCGTTGCTAAGCAAGGAGTGTACTATAATGGCAGTGGATTTGTGTCTATCATCTCTGATATTGTTTTCATGTCACCTTTACACCATTTATAGTATATTTTTAAATGTTTATGTTTGTACTTAGATATAAATACTGGTCAGAGAGCCCGTCGTAAGTCTGAGTCATCAGTAAACGAGTATGTCACTAAGTGAGGAGAGGTTGTACTTGTTATATCATGCAATTTTGTTTACAAGTAAGCTGAGAGCTGCACTACATCAGCTGCAGTATACACAGTACAGGAATTTAAGTGAAAATCATGAAATACATTTTGAGTGTTTTCCCTTTATAACTGAGAGAATCATTACTACATTATTACAGGTGTTCCTTGACTTACGATGGGGTTACATTCTGATGAACTCATCACAAGTCAAAATATCATGTTGAATATGAATGTGATATGCTAAACAAATAAGTAAATAAGAACCACTGTCACTAAATAACAAATAATTATTGTAGCTAAATTCCAGTATTGAACTTTCTGCCTTCACACTGGGAATTATTAAGTTTCATCTTCAAAGTAATATCCTTTGCACCAGCACAAAGTTAAAATATCATAAGCGAGCCTTCATAAGTCGAGAAGCACCTGTACGTTACAGTGAAGAAATGTACTGTTTTAAGAAGAAATCTTTTGGCAAATGAAATGACACTTTATACAATAAGAGATACTATAAAGTATAGATCCATGCAGGAATGCACAACTTTTTAAACATCACTGAATGAATAATAAGATACATAGTCTGCAGTAAAGACAGTGAATAAATACAGTGGAGGGTATTCATTGTCACAGGTCAGTGGCAGTTCTATTTTTGAAACACGACATGGAAAGCTGCAAGTGTGTTGCAAGCAACTGAGCCTGCATCTATGAATACGAATGCTCCTCACTTTACGATGGTTTGACTTAAGATATTTTGACTTTACGATGGTGTGATAATGACATATCGTATGGTGTTTTTATCTGTGTTTAACCAAATTTTCCCAAGCCCATTATGTCTGCCTGTACAACATAGCATTACATATACTGTACCTGTATCATCCTTGGGTAATTTAGTCAGTGTAATGTAAAACTTTTTATTTTCATTGTACATTTATTGACAGGATAAACTTTTTTTTTTAACACATCAGCCATTTCCCATTGAGGCAGGGTGATCCAAAATGAAATAAAAAACTTTCATCATTGTTCAACACTTTCACCATCATTCGTACATAATCACTATCTTTGTAGAGGCGCTCAGATACGACAATTTAGATGTCACTCCAAACAGCCAATATCCCAAACCCCTCAGATGAGTGTGTATACATAAACATGTATATACTTAGGTAGTGTAACCTAAGTAAAAGTAGCAAGATATACCTGTTATCTTGTGTGTTTATGAGACAGAAAAAAGACACCAGGAATCTTACATTATGTAAAACAAATACAGTGGTACCTCGAGTTTCGAACAGCTCCCAACACGAATAATTATGTAAGTTTAATTTTTGTAAGTGCTTTTGTAAGTGTATTTTTGGGGGTCTGAAATGGACTAATCTAATTTACATTATTCCTTATGGAAACAAATTTGTTCGGTATTAGGACTCGAACAGCCTCCTGGAACGAATTAAGTTCGTAACTCGAAGTACCACTGTACAGGTTTGTTTCACACTCATTTGATAGGACAGTAGTACCTCCCTGAGTGGTTGCTGTCTATCAACCTACTACTACTGAATGGTTTTTGGGACTGGGAAAAACTTATATTCATTTGTTCACTTTTCAATACTGGTATTTAGTTACGGTAAATTATTTATTTATTCAGTTACAATAGTTATTTATTTTTTCAACATGATAGCCATCTCCCACCAAGGCAGGGTGACCCAAAAAAGAAACACTTTCACCATCATTCACACAATTTCACTGTCTTTGCAGAAGCACCAAGATATGAGAGTTTAGATGTCACTCCAAACAGCCATTTTCCCAAACCCCTCCTTTAACCCCTTCACTGTCCAAACGTAGATCTACGTTCTTACCGCTTGCGCTCCAAACATAGATCTACATTTTATTTTTCCTGCCTCCAAATTTGGCATGATTGGCCTAAGATGCCTGGTCAGCAAAGACTGGGTCTTAACCCTCAGTGTGTGCTATATTAAAAAAATCTGGGACCATGTAGTAACTTGTGGGAGCACCAGTTCAACTGAGCACCAGCTAGAGCAAACAGCGCGGCAAACACCAAGGATTCACTGGTGTCATGTCGTATTAACACCTTGCCAGAATGTCCTATAACCTATGCCCTAAGTAAAAAGAAACAAGTCTGGAACTGTAATTTCGGCAGGCTGGCTGGCTGATTGACTGTCTCTATCTCTGTCTGTCTGTCTGTACCTATCTCTGTCTCTATCTCACAGGAACACATTCGTAAATACAATTATACAGTGTAAATTACCTAGGATAACCCCAAAAAATCCAGACAAAGTACTATTCTGGAACTGTAATCTTCGAAGCCTGGCCTGCGGCTGATTGGCTGTCTCTATCTCCGTCTGTCTGTCTGTATCTATCTCTGTCTCTATATCTGTCTATTTCACAGGAACACATACATAAATACAATTCTGTATAGTGTAAATTACCTAGGATAACCCAAAAAATCCTGACACAGTGCTATACTGTGCTTGTAGATAGTGATCGTGAGTAATACCAGATGTAAAAAAACAAAATTTTAGAGTCAGTACTTACAGAGACATAAGGCTGCAAAGTCGGCACTTGTCACTTATCTGACAGCAACTTGATGACCTCCACTTGAAGATGCATTGCCGTTATACCTTTTTTTCTCATTTTTTTTTAAATTGTATAATTTTTATGTTCTGATAATGACAATTTATAGTAGTTCTTGTGATTTCATAGTTAATCTTTGTTTTGACACTAATATTAGGTACTGAAACAGTACTCAAATAGTCATAAACACAGTGATAAATGAACATTTTCACCTATATATACATAATATTTATAGGTCCCAGCAATGTTTTGGATACATGGGAGTATATAATAATAATAATGATAATAATAATAATAATAATAATAATAATAATAATAATAGTAATAATAATAATAATAATAATAATAATAATAATAATAATAGTAATAATAATAATAATAATATGTAATAATAATTATAATAATAGAAATAAGTTCCCTTGAAGCTTGATGTAAGAGTGTGACACTTGTCTTATCTTTTCACTCCACTGCTGACAATGGTGACATTTGATGAGCTGTCTTATCTTATCACCCCACTAATGACTGGTGACGTTTGATGAGCTCATCTTATCTCATCTCTCCGCTCATGATGGTGGTGACATCTGATGAGCCTTGCTTTATTTGTTTTCACTGTTACACATAAACATGTCTATTTGTCTATATGTCTGTCTGTCTGTGTGTTTGTCTTTCTGTCTGCCTATGTGTTTCTTTCTCTCTGCTTGTCTCTCTTGTCTCAGAGAGTTGCTCATGAACCAGCTAGTATTACACACAATCACTATCTACAACCACAGTATAGCACTTTGTCTGGATTTTTTGGGTTATCCTAGGCAATTTATACTATGTATAACTGTTTTTATGTATGTGTTCCTGTGATAGAGACAGAGATAGATACAGACAGACAGACGGAGATAGAGACAGCCAATCAACCAGCCAGCTGGCCAGCCAGCCTGTCGAAATTGCAGTTCAAGAATTGTTTCTTTTTACTTAGGGCATAAGTTATAGGACATTCTGGTAGGATGACACTTTTGTCTTAAAAGGGAAGTGTTAATAAGACATGACATCAGTGAATCCTTGGTGTTTGCTGCACTGTTTGCTCTAGTTGGTGCTCAATGGAACTGGTGCTCCCACAAGGTACTAAAATGTCCCCGATTTTTTAATACAGCGCACACTCAGGGTTAAGACCCATTCTATGCTGACCAGGCATCTTAGGCCAATCTTGCCAAATTTAGAGGCAGGAAAAATAAAAACGTAGATCTACATTTGGAGCGCTAACGGTAAGAACGTAGATCTACGTTTGGACAGTTAAGGGGTTAAAAGAAGTGCAGGCATTGTACTTCCCACCTCCAAGACTCACGTCCAGCTACCCAGTTTCCCTTAATCCCTTCAAAAAATATTACCCTGCTCACACTCCAACAGCCTGTCAGGTTCCAAAAACCATTCGTCTCCATTCACTACTATCTAACATGCTCACATATGCCTGCTCCATGTCCAGGCCCCTTACACACAAAACCTCTTTTACCCCCTCCCTCCATCTTTTCTTAGGATGACCCCTACTCCTCCTCCCCTCCATTACATACTTATACACCCTCCAAGTCAACCTATTTTGCTCTATCCTCTCTAAATGGCCAAATCACCTCAATAACTCTTCTTCAGCCCTCTGAATAATATTTGTTCCCTAGGCTTTTTTTAACCTATTTATCTCACTCCAAATTTTTTTTCTTATTCTCAGCAAAATTTGTTGACAGCACCTCACCCACTCTAACAATTGCTCACCTTCTGCACTCTATCACCGCTCTCTTCACCTCTCTTTTACTCTCCACATAATCCACCCTCCTTATATCATATTCATATTTGACATGATATTTTCAACTTACAATGGGTTCATCGTAACGTAAGTCCAGGAGCACCTACCAACAAACAATAACAGGTAGCAAGAATTTAAAGATACAAAAGCATATTGCAGTAAACCCCAAAGGAGCCAATACTGTATATTGAGAATGGTTAAAGAAATACAAAAAGCAATAAACTACACTTACCTTCATCGCTGACAGAATCTAAGCTGGAGCTCCCTGCAGTTTTGAAGTCAATGTCAAAACATGAAAATGGATCCAAGATTTTGTTAGTTGCTAACACACAACAATGATACATTATAATGGCAATAATGACATATACAGAAAAAAAAAACACATTTAAAACTCAAACTCCACTGAGTTTGAGTTTGTTAACTGAGTGGCTACTGTAGGACTATACTATTTGCTACTCTCAAATAGTGCTGTATGATCCTAAGTTTTGTGTGCTATTTAATACTATAAAAACAATAATATCTACTGTCAAAATATTATGATGCTACTTAATTTGAAATATGCTGCATGTAGCTAGACTCAGGTGACTTTTCATCATTGCTGTCATGCTTAACAATGAAAAATCTTTATACAGTAGTGGAATATTTTCTTAACTGTAACCACTTTGGAAAAAACAAACCAAATTAAATACAGTGGACCCCCGCTTAACGATCACCTCCCAATGCGACCAATTATGTAAGTGTATTTATGTAAGTGCGTTTGTACATGTATGTTTGGGGGTCTGAAATGGACTAATCTACTTCACAATATTCCTTATGGGAACAAATTTGGTCAGTAATGGCACCTGAATATACTTCTGGAATGAAAAAATATCATTAACCGGGGGTCCACTGTACAATGTGTCTTAAATATTTGAAAGGTTGTGATGAAAATTTCTCCTAAAATTATAAATACTAATTCTATAGTAACCTCTTATAAAGCTATTATATACAGTGTGATATTTTACAAATGCAACTGAAAAAGTCCATCCCAAATTGAGGATTCTTTTCACATACTATTTAAAGTCAGAGTAATTTTTTTTAATGTTGGAGGTACTTTTTTTTAATGTTGGAGTCACTTTTATTTAATGTTAGAGGCACCTTTTAAAAGTTAAATACACTTTTTAAATTTTGGATGCACTTTTTTAATTTTGGAGGCACTTTTTAAAGTTGGAGGCACCTTTTTTTCATGTTGGAGGCACTTTTTTTTTTACTGTTGGAGGAACTTTTTAGAAGTTAGAGGCACCTTTCCTTTTATATTAGAGGCACCTTTTATTTTAAATTAGAGGCACCTTTTACTTTAAATTAGGGGCACCTTTTATTTTAAGTTAGAGGTACCTTTTCTTTTAAGTTTGAGACAACTTCTCTTTAAAGTTTGAGGGACCTTTTACTGTTGGAGACATTTTTTAAAGTCAGAGGCACTTTTTAGATGTAGGAGGCACTTTTTTAATCACATTTACAAAAAATTACTTTACTGAATATAAAGGAACTTTAAAAAGAGATAAATGCTTTTCAACTTATAGTGTGGTGCATAAGTAGCTTTAATGAGAATAATTATTTCTGCATATGGCTGCATTGCTCTGGCAACAATTATTATGAATGCGGTCGTGAGCTGATTAATTTGTGTATTAATATAGCCTCCATTTTGTGTGGCACTAACACTTTTTGCTGTTTTACATTTTTATTATATTCACGGGTGGAGTGATAAACCCATAAGGGGGTCACATAGTGTCCAGGGGAATGTGAGGCAATCAGGTTTGATGCAAGGGGAGTTTAGTTTCAATTCCTTGGATCAAGAACCCCTCATCATACATCTCTTGAGAGGTTCTGAGGTGGAACAACATCTAGTTTGATTGTTTACAAATGCTTGTTAGGCAGTGTTACCCCATGATACACTACCTCTGATATACCTCTGAAAAGTTGCAAGAGTTAATCTACTTTCTGAGCCCAGCCATGGGCCAGGCTCGTCTGGTGCTTGCCTAGTCAACCAGGCTCTTGCTGCTGGAGGCCTGCTGCTCCACATATCCATCACAGCCTGGTTGATCTGGCACCTGGTGAAGATACTTGTCCAGTTTCCTCTTGAAGGCTTCTACACTTGTTCCAGCCGTGTTTATGATATCTTCTGGTAATATGTTGAATAGTCTGGGACCCCGGATGTTGATACAATGTTCCCTTATTGTCTCCACTGCACCCCCACATAGACCCATCTGGCCTTAATTTTTTTCTAAAGATATGACCAGGTTGTGGGAGATCCAAACAACTGTGCTGAGGTCAAAGATATTGGCAGGTGCCATATTTAAGGCCACAAAAAGTTGTGTACTAGTATGCTGAACACAGTTAAGGTATTAAGACTGGTAATAAAAATAATTATCTTCATAAACTGTGTGTCAGAAGAGGTGGCTAAAATACCGAGAATTACTAAATTACTAAATGTAAAAAGGAAAACTTTCATTTCTCTTTTTAGGTCACCATGCCTTAGTGGGAGATGAGTGGTATGATAAACAAAAAAGTTGTACATGAGGGAGGTGAAGGTGTTGGGTGGCTGCCTAGTGACCCATCAAGATGACTCCTAAACTCACTCTCGTTTCCCACTGGGGCATAAAGATAATGTGACTTCTCTCATGTGAGCATATTTTATCTTAGATAGGGAGTGCTTTCATCTAGTCAGGTATTATTAACCCTTTGACTGCTGCAGGCCCCTTTCTGAAACTGTTATTCTATGTCGCAAAATATTCGAAAAAAAAAAAAAAATTCTTATGAAAATGTTAAGATTATTTTTCTGAGTGTTTTAGTCCAAAAAAAAAAAAAAAATTTTTGCCATCAGTGCTTACCGAGATATAGAGGCGTGAAGTTTGCAGAAAATGAGCCGTGTATGGCAACAGCGGTGACTGCCACTCACCTGGTAAACTTTGGTTTACTTGTATTTGAAGGTTTGTTGTTTTTTTCACTATTTTATTTTTTCACATAACTTATGTGGCCTGTGAGACCAAAGTAAGGTGCAATGTACATATATATACTCGTTGTATACAACACAATAAGCACACAAACATAATTATCAATACAGTGGACCCCCGCATAACGATCACCTCCCAATGCGACCAATTATGTAAGTGTATTTATGTAAGTGCATTTGTACGTGTATGTTTGGGGGTCTGAAATGGACTAATCTACTTCACAATATTCCTTATGGGAACAAATTCGGTCAGTACTGGCACCTGAACATACTTCTGGAGTGAAAAAATATCGTTAACCGGGGGTCCACTGTATATTGTTTACAAAACTTGTTTACAAAAACAAACAATACAAAAAATTGTTTATTACTATTGTTCTATAATATATATACCAATGTACAGTCACTGAACATATTCCTAGAAGTTTTGCAGCTTGTGGAACTCTTTGAAACATGGTGTCATACACAATGGTGTTTTACACTCCTCACACATAAAACCAGTGTGTGTGCATTTTTGTGGACTTTTTTTTTTATGTGCAAAGACAAAACACCTCGTCTGAACAGTTTTCTTCAAAGTATTAGCAGGCAGTTGTGTTATGTAGTTATCCTAGGTAAATGGTCGTGTGTAATCATTCCTTCCTTCCTGCATTCATTTCCTACCTTCCTACCTTCCTGCATTCCTTTCCTACCTTCCTACCTTACTTTCCTACCTTCCTGCATTCCTTTCCTACCTTCCTGCAATCCTTTCCTACCTACCTTTCTACCTTCCTGCATTCCTTTCCTACCTACCTTCCTACCTTCCTGCATTCCTTTCCTATCTTCCTTCCTACATTCTTTCGTCTTTCCTTACTTTTTTCCTTCCTTTCATCTCGTCCTTCCTTCATTCCTGCCTTCCATTCTTCCTTCCTTCTGGTTTCTATAATATATATACACATATATAGTTGCTTCATTCAGCAAGCTTTTCTTGTGTGCGTGTGTGTGGCTTATAACTGTTTTGAGTCAGGAGTCAGCAGCTGTCAAAATGACATATTGTCTCATTACTCACTCCCCCTACTGCCTGTCAAAACAATGGGGTCGGATTCTGCTTCCCCTCCATTCTATCTAATTATCTTTCTCCCTCATTCTATCTCTTTCAATCTGTCTCTCTCTTTCTATCTGTCTGTCCCAAACTCCTCGAAATCATGAAATTGATCATCACTGGCACTTCCATCTGTGTTAGAGCATCACTTGGGAAGAGAAGAGTCCCAGATTTGCTGGGGAGTCACATATTTCTTACTGCTAAGCATGCTGAAAAAGGACGACTAAAATGGCATTCCCACAATGCATCACTGGCTCCCCGATTTTTTTTATATGGTGCACACTGACCATGGAGACCCATTCTCTCACATGTGGGCCTACCAGCTTTCTCCTGCTTGATTTGAAGCCGCTAGAATTTATGCGTATAAATACGTCAGAAACAGTGGCACGTAAGACATATATATACGCCGTAAACAGTCAAAGGGTTAATCCTGCTAGTGGAGTTTGTAATTAGTATTTTCTAATATGTAAACCACACATTATAAGATTTGCAAGGAAATAAACATTTTCATTAATAAGTAAGTACAGTGGAACCTTGGCTTTCATCATTAATTCATTCCAGAAAGTCTGACGAAAACTGAATTCGACGAAAACGGAAGCAATATTTCCCATAAGAAATAATGTAAATCCAATTAATGCATTCCATACACCCAAAAGTACAGTAGGGCCCCACTTATACGGCGGGTTAGGTTCCAGGCTGTCACTGGAAAGCAGACATCGCCGGAAGGCAGAACGCCATTTTTTTCCATTTATAAATGCATATAAATGCCAGACAACAAGTTTACACTAAATTATATTAAGTTAGTAATAGAACCAGGCATTAAAAACACACAAAGTAAAATACATTCACAGTAAATTCATTACTTATCTTAAAGTATTTGTAATCTTAATGTAGGGAGAGAGGTGAGTAGTACTTATTTGTAGGAAGTCAGGTGCAGGTAGCCCAGGTGTAGGTAGCCCTGGCTCCCCATCTCATACTTAATATACAATATTTAAAACATCCCAGAGAGGTAAAATACACATACAGTACACTCATTATTTACCTTAAAATATGTGTAGTCTTAATATAGAAAGAGAGGTGAGTAGTATTTATTTGTAGGAAGTCAGTGTAGGTAGCCGGTAGGTGTAGCCCGCCTGGGCTACACCTACCGGCTACCTACACTGTGGCCCAAATTTAATCATTTCTAACAACTACCTTTAGATGCCATCATAAACAAAGGTAGAGGTAATGAATAATTCATGCCGAAAATTGTAAAAAAAGCGGAGTGAGGGAGTGGCTGGGCCAAACGCAGATTCATACATGTTTTCTCTGATGGCTGAGCAGAGAAAACGTAATGTTGTCCCTCCACCCGGCTACTACACAGGTCCACAAGTATTATTATCAGAGCACATAAAATATGCAATAAATGCCAGAAAACAAGTTTACACTAACTTACATTAAGTTAGCAATAGAAACAGGCATTAAAAACACAATAAAAGGTAAGATACACACAGAGTACACTTATTACTTACCTTAAAATATTAATATTAATGTGTGAGAGGTGAGTGGCAGGGTGTTTATTGAATAAAATCAGAATGGCACACCATCATCCTCTAACTTGGCACTTAAAGCAAGAGGCTTACAACTTCTCTTTTTATCACAGCTAACCTTAGACGCCATCGTCAATGAGAGCCAATTAGTTAACAAAAGAGTAAACGAGAGAGAGAATGAGATACAGAGTTGAGACAATGTAAGAACACAAACTGAACAGGTAGTGGAAGATCACTTGGTCAGGTGAAATAAATGCGTATTAATATGTGTCTACTTTCAGTTCATTCACGTCCATTTGTAAGAGTTTGTAAAACATTTACCTCAATATTTTTTTATTATAATAATAATTACCTCACAATACAAATACTCTTACATTGTGTACAAGTTCTACAAGTTAGAGTGAATGAAGATAATAATATTAATAATAATAATAATATTAATAATAATAATAATAATAATAATAATAATAATAATAATAATAATTTTTATTATTATTAACACACTGGCCGATTCCCACCAAGGCAGGGTGGCCCGAAAAAGAAAAACTTTCGCCATCATTCACTCCATCACTGTCTTGCCAGAAGGGTGCTTTACACTACAGTTTTAAACTGCAACATTAACACCCCTCCTTCAGAGTGCAGGCACTGTACTTCCCATCTCCAGGACTCAAGTCCGGCCTGCCGATTTCCCTGAATCCCTTCATAAATGTTACTTTGCTCACACTCCAACAGCACGTCAAGTATTAAAAAATCCATTTGTCTCCATTCACTCCTATCAAACACGCTCACGCATGCCTGCTGGAAGTCCAAGCCCCTCACACACAAAACCTCCTTTGCCCCCTCCCTCCAACCTTTCCTAGGCCGACCCCTACCCCGCCTTCCTTCCACTACAGACTGATACACTCTTGAAGTCATTCTGTTTTGCTCCATTCTCTCTACATGTCTGAACCACCTCAACAACCCTTCCTCAGCCCTCTGGATAACAGTTTTGGTAGTCCTGCACCTCCTCCTAACTTCCAAACTACGAAATCTCTGCATTATATTCACACCACACATTGCCCTCAGACATGACATCTCCACTGCCTCCAGCCTTCTCCTCGCTGCAACATTCATCACCCATGCTTCACACCCATATAAGAGCATTGGTAAAAGTATACTCTCATACATTCCCCTCTTTGCCTCCAAGGACAAAGTTCTTTGTCTCCAAAGACTCCTAAGTGCACCGCTCACCCTTTTCCCCTCATCAATTCTATGATTCACCTCATCTTTCATAGACCCATCCACTGACACGTCCACTCCCAAATATCTGAATACATTCACCTCCTCCACACTCTCTCCCTCCAATCTGATATCCAATCTTTCATCACCTAATCTTTTTGTTATCCTCATAACCTTACTCTTTCCTGTATTCACTTTTAATTTTCTTCTTTTGCATACCCTACCAAATTCATCCACCAACCTCTGCAACTTCTCTTCAGAATCTCCCAAGAGCACAGTGTCATCAGCAAAGAGCAACTGTGACAACTCCCACTTTATGTGTGATTCTTTATCTTTTAACTCCACACCTCTTGCCAAGACCCTCGCATTTACATCTCTTACAACCCCATCTATAAATATATTAAACAACCACGGTGACATCACACATCCTTGTCTAAGGCCTACTTTTACTGGGAAATAATCTCCCTCTTTCCTACATACTCTAACTTGAGCCTCACTATCCTCGTAAAAACTCTTCACTGCTTTCAGTAATCTACCTCCTACACCATACACCTGCAACATCTGCCACATTGCCCCCCTATCCACCCTGTCATATGCCTTTTCCAAATCCATAAATGCCACAAAAACCTCTTTAGCCTTATCTAAATACTGTTCACTTATATGTTTCACTGTAAACACCTGGTCCACACACCCCCTACCTTTCCTAAAGCCTCCTTGTTCATCTGCTATCCTATTTTCCGTCTTACTCTTAATTCTTTCAATAATAACTCTACCATACACTTTACCAGGTATACTCAACAGACTTATCCCCCTATAATTTTTGCACTCTCTTTTGTCCCCTTTGCCTTTATACAAAGGAACTATGCATGCAATAATAATATTATTATTAATATTAATAATAATGTTATTAATATTAATAATAATATTATTATTATTTATTATAAAAAGCACTAAACCCACAAGGGTCGTGAATTGCTATATATAGAGTAAAGGCATACGAAAAGAATATTTTTCTACAGTTATCCCCCAGTGTGACTAGAGAAAACGTAATTCTTCCGACACTGCCTACACAGCTGCTTTGTAAACAAATCTCATATTTACATCAATTTTTATTCTGTGAGTGTATGTATCATGTTTATATACTATGTAATGGGTTTCATATATAATTTTGAGGAAAATATCATAGATGGATTAATGAAAATGCCTATATTGATGTAAAATAAGATATTTAGTGTGCCCAAGAGTGATTATTATTATGTAGTACTGGCGTCACGAGTAGAGAGAGACTTAGTGATTGTTATGGGGCTATAGGACCTAACATGTATTTATAAGTAACAGTTACTCTGGAATACCTAATTATATTGAATTGATGGGGACTTTGCTCTAAATGTCAGAAGGACTGATCAACCTTATGACTGAGAGGCAGCTGGGTCAAACCTATTTTTCTCAATATAATAGGTTATACTATAGACACATAAACACACAATTTAAATAAGTAGTTTATAAAGTTGTATTTCTTTTTGTAAAAGTAAAATTAAGGTGTGGTAGAATTGTGGTAACTGGAGAAGTGTGCTTGGCAACAGTCTTTTGTTTTGGTGGGAGGAGCTTAGGTAGGCTTCTCTCTCTCCCCCTCTCACTGACTCTCTCTCTCTGTGGCTGACCTTCAACCTGGCAGGATCTCTGGGTCCTTCTCCTATCTTTTGGGGGCATCATGTGTGCTCCAGGGGTGAGTTTTTATAATTTAAGTTTTGGCCACCATACCCAGGGTGACTAAAGTGTGTCAAAACACTGGTTAGCCCAGAGTTATGTCAAGGAGAGAGAAGGAAGAGTGTTGGAACACACCATGTGGAGCACAGGATGGAGTGTGTAGATTTGTTTTGAAAATGGAGGCTGTGATTGTATATTCTGTACATATCTATTGAGAATACAGTTATATTTTTATAGTAGTAGTTTACATAACCTGTGAAGAGGGCTGGTGAAAAGGTATCAGAGACACTCAAGATGATCAGCCATGATGTAAGTATTACCCCTAGACAAATAAGGCCATTAAGTAAAAGCTACCCCACACTAGAACATGTAGTGAGAACCTTACAATCAAAGTAATAAGGGACAAACCAACGTAACGTGTACCTGCACACCAGCACAGTGTGTAAGTATATTTAGGTACAGGTACACTTAAGTATAATTATCAGAGTACATATAAAATGTGCAGTAACTTTAAAACACTTGAAATACAGTGGACCCCCGCATAACGATCACCTCCGAATGCGACCAATTATGTAAGTGTATTTATGTAAGTGTGTTTGTACGTGTATGTTTGGGGGTCTGAAATGTTCTAATCTACTTCACAATATTCCTTATGGGAACAAATTCGGTCAGTACTGGCACCTGAACATACTTCTGGATTGAAAAAATATCGTTAACCGGGGGTCCACTGTATAGCAAATTTTGGTCATAATTTGACATCGCCATATTAGCGGAATGCCGTAAGGCAAAATGCTGTAAAGCGAGGCTTTACTGTATTAACAAAAAATACATTTTATAGAGAATAACTATAGTTTTACATATAGGAAACAATGAGAAATAACTATAAAGGACTAATGAAATGGATAAATGAACATTTAATATCACTTTTACCTTCATCGAAGACTCTTGTTGGTGTATGGAAGATGCGAGGAGGGGAGAGGGAGGACAGGTTATTGTTTGGAAAGGGAATCCCCCGTCCATAAGGACTTTATGTATTAAGTCCCTATCCGGGGTTACTTCCCTTGTCTTTTACTGGCACTAATACCAGCTTGAGTCACTGGACCCTTGTTGCACAAAACATCTGTCCAGAGAGGTCTGTTTCTGGTGTCTCTTCAAGAGTTGACTAAAATGGGACAAGGCATTGTCATTGAACATTTTGCAGACATGGCTTGCAACAGCTTTGTTAGGGTGATATTTCTCCACAAAACTTTGCAACTCATTCCACTTTGCAACTCATTCTTCCTCCTCTGAAGCAATTTCCTCAGCTGCGATCTGTTGCTGTTCCAGTTGAAAGTGTTGCAGCTGTTCAGTGGTTAGCTCTTCCCTGTGGTCGTCCACCAACTTTTCCACATCCCAGCCACTCACATCCAACCTCATGGACTTTCCCTAACCCACAATAGATTCCACAACAGGGGAATGGTTGTCAAAGTCAGCCTCAAACCCTTCAAAATCCTTCTCTTGGACACATTCTGGCCACAATTGAATTCTATCATGTTTCTCGCCTTCTTTATCAAAGGGCTGGCACTTAGAACTTTCTTTGGCCCCATGGTGGCTTATTTAGCAGTAGCACTCAATAAACAAGGACAAAAAAATAGATTATTACAAAATATTTCGGATGAACGCGCAGGGTAATGCTCACTCGATAAGAAACAAAGTCAGAGTGATTCAGAATGCATGGGATGCTTTGTGTGGGCGCAGGCAGGCGGACACGTTCAGTATGGTGGACCGATGAAAACGGAGGTGATGAAAGAAAAGTGGGACAAAATTTTGACGAAAAAGTTGTTGAAAACCAAATTCGACAAAAACCAGGGCAAACGAAACCTGAGGTTCCACTGTAAGTTTATTCAGGTATACACAAATACAGCTACACAGATTATCATACATAGCAGTATATATGTTTAGATTAGGTAATGGTTAATGGAGTTTAAAGCTTATCAACAACAACAGGGTCATTAAGGCTGCATATAACCTTTTCACCACCAGACAAAATATTTTAATACCTAAAATAGAGATTAAAGTAAACTCTCAGCCTATACATGTATATACTAAGAAACAGACACCTCTCAATATACATATCCTGGCAATCTTCCTTGGACAACCAGGGTTTGTACCTTCAATGATAGTGAGGAGGTGCAGCTTAAAGAAGCTTGTAGTGTTTCCTACGCACCTAAGCTATATCATCTTTTAATAACAAGTTATCAAGCACCTGCTTTAGTCTTAAGTATACTTGGTATGTCTCAGTACTGTACAGTAATTTCCTGCTTAGTAAACATTAGCCAAGTTTAATTCACTTAGCTGCTAAGGATACATTAGGGAACAAGTTCACTAGGCAACTGCCTGTAACTCACTGAACCTCTTGTACCAATTCTCAGTACAAACTTTAAAAAACTTTTTCATTCAGTTTATCCTATGAACTTGCTTTAAAGGTTTCAGACACTGCTCAGGTACACCCTACCATTCAACTGCCTTTTTGTGTTCAATATGAGCTTTTTCCTATCAGGGAGAACTCAGTGTTTTATGTGACCACTCAACCTGCTCCTCCCTCATGGAGGAAAGTGATTCACATACATTGTGCATGGTACACAGGCTGCATTCACATGGTTTACCTTGTTCAGTGTGCTTAGTTGAACTTCTGGTAGATTTCAGTGGAAACTTACACTTACTTTATATTAAGCGTCAGTATTATTTTTTCAGGGGTTCACCTACCACTTAAAAATACATGTTTTCTGCAGACTTAAGGACTACCAGAAAAGAACTTCCACCACATCTCCATCTCAACGGCCCACTTTTCAGTTAATGGTCAATAATCATCCGGCTGTTTCTAATTTTAGTGGTGGTTCACTGTGTCTGCTAACTGCTCAACCACACACCAACTTGGAGTTATCCTCTTATGCATCACTGACAAACTGAAGGATGACTCCATTATTCATAATGTTGAACAATTATGTCATATTACCACTTAAGATCCTGAGGATGATACTACAGGTGCCAAGCAGGTAATATTTCTGTGATTACTGATGAAAATTCACAAGGATTACCTGTTATTAAGGTCTGTTCAGGAAACAGAATTGGGATGCCTGCAGGAATCCTCTTGTAAACTTCATCCTACATGGATAAAAGCCCATACATGACCTAGTCATTTGATCCTGATCTAGTGACATCCTGCACAGTCATAACATCATTACACCTCACTAGAAGGACTATTCTGCATACGGAAATGTGGTTTATTTTGATAAAACTTTCCTTGAGAAAATCACTGTCTTAAAAAAAAAAAAGCTTGCTTTAAATGTCTTAACATTACCCACAGGATATTAGTGACAGCTGCACACAGTCCATCAAAAGCAGAAAAGCCTGACTGATCAGGAACTACCTGGACGATCTTACCAAGTTCCCTCCTCAAGACAGTTTGTGAGCCAATGGTAAATTCCCTTACAGTTTAAGGGAGACTGCTGAAACTTCTTGGAACTTTTAACACATTCCTATTCACATAAAATCCTGAGTCTGCCTCAAAATCCCATTTAATCTGTCTACTTGACTGAAGAATAAGCAATCAAATACCATGATGCACTAGATATGATAGTGTAGTGTGATCCTCCTCATCATTAGAAGCTTTACAGAATTATGCAGACTCAAATATTACACTACACACAAAGATTCTCTTTTGAGTTTCACTTTACCTATTACATATTGTCTTAAATATCGGAGATAATAAGCCCTCACTAGCTCACTCTTTTTTGAAAATTCTTCAGTTGAATTACATTTGCTTTAATATAGCAGCATCAGGGAAAACCTGCACTCCTTTAAGTATTACCAAGAAAAATACCAGCAATATGCAAGGGAAATTATAAGAAGGTATCACTAAAATACAACCTCTGAACTTGCCTTTCTCTGCTTTGGGTGTGTGATCTGAGTTCAGGTTATTTTCAGTCTCCAGAGACCGAGGACGTGTCAGGGAGTCAGATGTGGAGAGAGATCGTTGATATGAAGATGCTCCATCAGACAATGATCTGCACAGTAAAATTCAAAATGATTTTGTACAAATTGATATATATGCCAACTTAAAACCAACACTGAATATATCTGTTTTGTTTATGCATATATGAGCATATACTGTATATATGAATTGTACTTACCTATAGCATAATATTTGGAATGGATATGTTGATGAGGGAAAAAGAGTGAGTGGTGCACTTAGGAGTCTGTGGAGACAAAGAACTTTGTCCTTGGAGGCAAAGAGGGGAATGTATGAGAGTATAGTTTTACCAACGCTCTTATATGGGTGTGAAGCGTGGGTGATGAATGTTGCAGCGAGGAGAAGGCTGGAGGCAGTGGAGATGTCATGTCTGAGGGCAATGTGTGGTGTGAATATAATGCAGAGAATTCGTAGTTTGGAAGTTAGGAGGAGGTGCGGGATTACCAAAACTGTTGTCCAGAGGGCTGAGGAAGGGTTGTTGAGGTGGTTCGGACATGTAGAGAGAATGGAGCGAAACAGAATGACTTCAAGAGTGTATCAGTCTGTAGTGGAAGGAAGGCGGGGTAGGGGTCGGCCTAGGAAGGGTTGGAGGGAGGGGGTAAAGGAGGTTTTGTGTGCGAGGGGCTTGGACTTCCAGCAGGCATGCGTGAGCGTGTTTGATAGGAGTGAATGGAGACAAATGGTTTTTAATACTTGACGTGCTGTTGGAGTGTGAGCAAAGTAACATTTATGAAGGGATTCAGGGAAACCGGCAGGCCGGACTTGAGTCCTGGAGATGGGAAGTACAGTGCCTGCACTCTGAAGGAGGGGTGTTAATGTTGCAGTTTAAAAACTGTAGTGTAAAGCACCCTTCTGGCAAGACAGTGATGGAGTGAATGATGGTGAAAGTTTTTCTTTTTCGGGCCACCCTGCCTTGGTGGGAATCGGCCGGTGTGATAATAAAAATAAAATGTTTGTTGTTAGTAGTTTATTCATAAACATGTACCTGTATTTACTTGCCATCTCTAGTAACCTTAGGATGAATACACAAGTAATGGCTTTTGTCAGAACCCTGCTAAGTTTTCTCAGTTCAATTTTGAATTGTAATAGTCTCAGCTTTCATGACTTTAGCAGTAAAAACTGCTCCATAGGCTTTCTCTTTAGGAAAAGAGTACATTACTATGGTCTTGCTGCAAATCTGTAGGTAAAACTTTGAACTTCTTGAATAAGTGGTCAAGGTCTACTTATTCTGATATGATCAGTATCTCAGTCATTAAGAGCTCAGTTGTGTCAAACCTTGTCTGAAGAGACATCAATTGCATAGCTCTTAGCCTATCCTGGTAGTTAAGAGGCACATAAGTTCCCCCGTCTTCTAATAACATGTTCATTTCTCGACTATGATCTACCTTGTCCATAATTACTATTGCATTTGCTTTGTCTGTTACATAAGGTTAAGTCCAGGATCTTTCCGTAATTCATGGTATAACTTAACAAATCTCTGAGGACAATTGTGTTAGAGATCTGAGCAAAGCTCAGACCTCAAACATTTCTAGTGATAAAATAGTTTTCTCTCAGTGTTTCCCTGGATAAATGTAGTCAAGAAGTAGCATACAAGAAGTATGTAAAACTAGTTGAAGCTTCTTGTTTCGTGACGTCTCTGATCAGGTAGTCAAATTCAAATTCAGTTTTATTATTTCTTTTATGCAGTACACTGCAATGCAATGCATTTCAGGCAAACTAAGTCAAATTCAAATTCAGTTTTATTATTTCTTTTATGCAGTACACTGCAATGCAATGCATTTCAGGCAAACTAATCTTAATGCTTAAAGTCTATTTAACCCCTAGAGGGTCGAGACCCTTGATCCTTAACTCCCACTCAGGGTCAAAAAAAAAAAAAAAAAAAATTCTTACCAAAATCTTAAGACTATTTTTCTGAGTGTTTTAGAAAAAAAAATTTGCAATCAATACTTACTGAGATACAGTTGGGTGGCACTTTAGCCTTCATTTACTCGTGTTGCTTTAGTATCATACATATTGTAGAATCACTGAGGAAGTGAGTGAGTGAGTGAGTCAGGTCAGTCAGGTCAATCAGGTCAGTCAGGTCGGCCGGCCAGTCAGGTCGGCCGGCGAGCCAGCCAGCCAGCCAGCCAGCCACATGCAACCACCCACATGCAAATAAGTCACTTTGACTGACTTTTTTGGGTTATCCTAGGTAATCTACACATATGTTGCTATGTTTACAGAAACCCACGCAGCCTTCCCCACCACCGACGCTAACTTCCCCACCACCCACACTGTCTTTCCCACCAACTATGCTGTCTTCTCCACCACCCACAGTAAAATAAGTCACTTTTTTTACTTTTTTGGTGGAAAGTTGATTATGGTGTGGGTTTTCATCACTATTTCTGGTATCCTGGTCATTACTTTCTGTCACAAACCCCTCAAAACCATTATATTCATCTTCATTGACACATCAAATTGTGTTAGAACTATCACTTAGGAAGGGAAGGGTCCCAAGTCGTCGGAAAGTGAGGTATTCCTTACTGCTTGGCTTGGTGACCAAGGCGCACTGAATTACCACTCCCACAATGCAATGCAGGTGCTCCGATTTTTTTCATACTGCGCACACTCACCACGCAGACCCATTCTCTCACATGTAAGCCTACCAGCTTTCTCCCATTTGATTTCAAGGTGCTAGAATTTTGGCGTACAGTGGAACCTCGGTTTTCATATGCCCTAGTCTGTATGTAAAACTATAGTTATTCTCTATAAAATGTATTTTTTGTTAATATTTCCCAGAAGAAATAATGTAAATCCAATTAATCCAGTCCAGACACCCAAAAATATTAACAAAAAATACATTTTATAGAGAATAACTATAGTTTTACATACAGACTAGGACATACGAAAACCGAGGTTCCACACTATAAGTACGGGACCGACCCTGGCTGCAAAGCCGTACATGTATAGGACCGACCCTGCAAGGGTTAAAAACTAGACATAGACAAGACACACGTACAACAATTCAGTATTTTTACTGATGAGATGTTTTGCCTGCTCAGTGGGCTGTTTCAGTCATCAATAAATATACTAAACTACTGCATGTGTCTTATTCATCTACCTGCCTGTATTGCATACCATTAATGCAAGTTATCCAGAAGTTCAACTCCCCTCATCTTATCGCCCTTCATATACAATTATAGTTGAGTGTAATTTCTAGCAAACATGCAGAAATTCTTTTTTGCCGGGTCCCTGAACATGCAAACGTTCAGGGCAGGAACAGAGACTCAGGCTCACTGTCAGTTATTCACTACATCTTGATTTCCCACAAAAGATTACATACAGACTTAATGTACTTGTTCAAGTACATAGATGAATAATTTTAATATGAAGAAGTTTAGACAGAAGATCAATAATGTAGAGTGGTGGGCAGTGTGTGGAAGACAGCACAAGCTTTGGTCAATAAGACCTTTCTTCGTATTTCATTATTTACAATATATGACAGAAATGTGAGCCGTGTATTGAAAATTTTTCCATCAGAAGAGTAAAATGTCACAATATCGTGACTGAAACAGCTCACCAAAAATTCATAATTAGGAGATGAATCTTATCAAAACATTTCTATTTTTTTTTTTTGTGTATGTGTGTACTTGCGCATGTGCATGCATGCATGTATGCGAGTGTGTCTGCATGCATGTGAATATGAAAGAAAAAATGTGAAGACAATAATAAATCTGACACACATGGGAAAATTGCAATACATACTAAGAAAAGTCAGAAATTTTATAATAAATCTCTGATAAGTAGGTTAATTCAACCACAACACAAACTCAAACTCAGGCTCACTTTCAAGCACAACCCAGATCAACTGATTTTCAATAAAAAAAATATATATTTTTCATACAAATAAAATAATGCTATAATGCTAAATCTAAATTCCTTATAAACAATTATTACTAGAATTTAATCAAATGCAATTTCAATAATGACTTTGGCGTAGTTACCTTCAACTGTAATATTGCTCAAATTATAAATATTTTTGAAAATAGCCGTTGATCTTGATCAAATACACTGTACATAATACGCTATTATAAATATTAACTACATTAAGCATTTAAAAATTATTTATGAAGAAAATTTCCATGCTTTATATAAATATGAACAATTAAATATTAAAATAACAAAAAGTGTGTGCCATGCTTGATAGGATAGGACTTTGCATAAAGGAAAAAAAGTTGCAGGTAAAACTATCAACCAACATTGAACATAATTGAAAACAAGTTGCACAGTTGCAATGACTACATTCTGAAGGATAAAATAAATATTTCTGTATCTAGTTCCATGAGCCAGTCAGGAGACACTAACAGTCAAATTTATCTGTAACCACCAGCTTCTGAACTCCATCAGTGTGGTGTCTTCTGCCTCCCATCCTCTAATGGCTCTATTTTCTATATCTTGACCTGTTTTCTGATGACACTTGCCTAACTTAACCTATGTTGAATCTGGAATGTTGTGGTCTATAGGTCATTCATAATGCCAGAGGTATGGTAACTGGCATGGGGAAAGTAGCAATCTTCATGGCTCACTGCACCAGATACGAAAATGTGTTACTGCACTTCAAAATACAGTACTGTATTCTGTAACTTGGTACTGAGGAACTCTTCATGAATCTTACCACCAGTAATTTAAATCAGGGGGGCATTTGTTGATGCTTTAGCACTTGTGCGTGGAAACCCTGTCAATTATCGTCCTTCTTTAACCCTTTGACTGTCACAAGCCCATTTCTGAAACTGTCATTCTATGTTGCAAAATTTTTGGAAAAACAAAAATTATTTTTATTTTTATGAAATGATAGAGAATTTTTTCCCGATGGTAATGACACCAAAAGTACAAAATTTGATCAAAAACTTACGGAATTACGCTCTCGCAAAGTTAGCAATCTCGGCGATATATACGCATCGGCAATTTCACCGACTTTGAGCCCTATTTTCTGCCAATTCCATTGTTCCAGTCGACCAAACTCTTAGCTATTTCTTTAGAACTCCATTTTTTCTATCAAGTGAGTACAAGAAACTGCTCATTTACCGAGTTCAACTACTCAATAAAGTGGTCAAAAATTGGCAATTTGGCCAATTTCACACAAATTAAAAAAGATGCCAATTTCAAAATAGAGTCTAGAATAAACAATGCAGACATTCCTGGCACTAAAATAACATATCATCTGTTCATTAGTCACGTCTCCAGGCTCCTCCTATATTACTCTTGCTTTCTATTTTGATTTTTTATTCACACAAAAAAATAGAAGATTTACTGTTATGCAGACTACTGCATTATTGTAAAAATGGTATAAATAATATCAGTGCACTAGTGAAAGAATATTAGACTCCCCATTTGACATGTGGTGTGATTTGCTTACTCCTGAACATTGGTAAAAATCAAACATTTCCGGTGGTTTTCGTGAAACTAATCAAAATCATCTCTATTTCTGTAATGTGTTTTCCATTCTATCATATGAGACCAAGAAAACGAGATTACAACCATAAATGCTATACAAAAATACACCTCAAAGTCAGTGTTTTAATCCAAAACACGGTCAGAGTTTTTATTTCTCATGATGCACTGTGTGCTGCAGGATTTTTTTTATATGGTGCACACTGACCACACAGACCCATTCTTTCACATGTGGGCCTACCAGCTTTCTCCTGCTTGATTTGAAGCCGCTAGAATTACTGAGTACATATATATACGTCTGAAACACTGGCTCGTAAGATGTATATATATGGCCGAAACAGTCAAAGGGTTAAGAATTGTTGAGATTAATGAGAACTGTCAGGATGTGAAAACAGTTCTCTATTTACAGGCCCTGAGCAAAGGTATACATCCTAGGAATAGGAGGTAGATATTTCCAATTCCCTGCTAGGCAGAAAAATCCTGATTACACTCATGCCCAATCAAACTAAGCTTCACATTTGACATATAACATCCTCATATAATTTGCAGTGCAGACAAAAACATGGTTTATATTTGTAATAGTTATCTCAATGTCAAGACTTAACTTGCACTCAAGTTGCCCTGACTAGTTGTTTTGATGTGATACTTCCTTTTGGCCATACTGGTATAGGCCACATCACACCAGGACTAACACATAGACATGGCAAGAACCTGTGACTTCTGGGGTTGATAATAAATTTATATAGTATATACTACATATATTTTTTTTAGCATTTTGGCCGTTTCCCACTAAAGCAGGGTGACCCATAAAGAAAAAACTTTCATCATTCAACACTTTCACCATCACTCATACATAATCACTATCTTTGCAGAGGCACTCAGATATGACAGTTTAGATGTCTCTCCAAACTGTGTCAGCTCCTATTTTGTACATACTTGATTCTCCATAATTTAATCCCACCCCTCTCCCCAACACCCTAGCATTTACTTCTTTTACAACCCCATCCATAAATATGATAAACAATCATAGTGACGTTCAGTGGCGGCTCGTGTATAGGCACTGCGGATCTGCAGCACCCCCTATTTTCACTCGATATTATCGATAACATTCAATATAATGATTCCTTTTTTTTAATTTTTTCTTTATACTTGTACATTATATATAATCCTTTAGCTTAATGTCAACAGCCATCCCCTAGTACATGAAAAAAATTATGAAAATCCTTGTATGGAAATGTGTGCTTCACAGTTCCAGCAACTCGGGGTTTGGCTGTTGTGTGCATGTGCACATGTCCGAGATAAGACGCTGCACGCTAGGTAGAGAGCACTGTCGCTGACGCAGTGTCGACCCTGTTGCGCAAGTGTAAGGTACCTTTGATATACCTTTGAAGAGTATCGAGAGCTTCTCAACTCTCTCAGCCCGGCCATGGGCCAGGCTCATCTGGTGCTTGCCTGGTCAACCAAGCTGTTGCTGCTGGAAGCCCACTGCCCCATATCCATCACAGCCTGGTTGATCTGGCACCTGGTGAAGATACCTGTCCAATTTCCTCTTGATGGCTTCTACACTTGTCCCAGGTATGTTTGGGACCCAGGATGTTGATACAGTGTTCACTTATTGTCCCCACTGCACCCCCGCTCCTCACTGGGTTTATTTTACACTTCCTCTCATATCTCTCACTCCAGTATGTTGTTATGGCAGTGTGCAGATTTGGGACCAGGCCCTCGAGTACTTTCCAGGTATATATTATCATGTATCTCTCTCTCCTCCGCTCCAATGAGTACATGTTCAAGACTTGAAGGCATTCCCAGTAGTTTAGGTGCTTTACTGGCTCAAAGTGAGCCATACACGATCTCTATATTTGTTCCAGCTCCAATATTTCTCCTGCTTTGAACAGGGCCATCAGCAATGAGTAATATTCTAAGTGACGGAGCACTAGTGATTTGAAGAGTATCACCATCGGCATTATTTCCCTTGCTTTGAAAGTTCTCAGTACCCACCCTGTCATCTTCCTGGCTGTTGTGATCTTTGTCTTGTTATGGTCTTTAAAAGAAAGGTCAGCTGACATAGTTATTCCCAGGTCTTTTACGTGTTCCTTACGTTCTATCTGGTGACCCTCTTGAGTTTTGTATATAGTGTTCCTTTTGAGTTCTTCATTCTTTCCATACCTATGCAGCTGGAACTTATCACCACTGAACGTCATGTTGTTCTCCACTGCCCACTGGAAAACCCTACTTATGTCTTCCTGTACTTTTTCAGTGTCCTCTACTGTAGTGATGTTCATGTTTATTTTAGTGTCATCTGCAAATGATGATACAAAAGTGTGCCGGGTGTTTTTATCTATATCTGCTATGAGGATGAGAAACAGCAGAGGCACCAGGATGGTGCCTTGGGGCACTGAGCTTTTGACCTCACTGATGCTGGATCTTGCCCTGTTGACTACTACTTTTGTGTTGTGTGTGTTAGGAAACCGAAAATCATCTGCCTACCTTCCTCGTAATGCCCATGGACCTCATTTTGTGCGCTATCACTCCATGATCGCATTTGTTAAACGCCTTCACAGGCATGATCGTCCTGCTCTAAAACCATGCTGGTTCGGGTTATGCTCATTGTGCTGGTCTATGAAATTTGACCAAAGATTTTTATGATGTGATAAGTTAGGGCTAATGGTCTGTAATTTTTAGCTAGTGCTCTACTACCTCCCTTATACAAAGGAGCTATGTCTGCACTCTTTAAGGCCTCCAGTATTTCACCTAAATCTAAGCTCTTTCTCCAAAGAATGCCGAGTGTCGTGCTAATGGTACTTTACACATCTTTATAAACAGAGCATTCCATGAATCTGGTTCAGGTGCTGAGTGAGTGGGCATGTTGTCCATTTCCTTTTCGAAATCTATGGGAATTGTACTAATGTCAGTTAGTTGGTCTGCACAGTCTCCTTCTGAAGTGAAAAATATTTCTGCATTTTCTACCTTGCTGTCATTTAGTGGGTTGCTGAACACTGACTCATACTGTTCTTTTAGGATTTCACTCATTTCCTGTACATCGTCAGTATACGAGTCTCCTCTCAGTAGTGGTTCAATTCTACAGGTAGTTCTTAGCTTGGATTTTGCATAGGAATAGAAATATTTTGGGTTTCTTGCAATACCATGTATGGCCCTCTGTTCCCTTTGTTCTTCCTCTGTTAGGTATGAATCCTAAGTTTTTGCTCTAGTTCAATGATCTCATGTCTAAGCCTATCTTTCCTCTGCTGAAGCATATTTGTTTTTAAGCAATTCAGTAACCCATTTTCTTCTTCTGTACCATCTCCTACACTCTCCCTCTATATCTGATCTCCTTCTGGGTTTCCTCAATGGTACGTGCTTCATACATACCTTGTATGCTTCTCTGTTCAGCCTCTCTAGGCACTGGGGAGGATTTAGGGTGCTCAAGTCTGCTTTCCAGGATATGTCTGATAACTAGTTTTTTTTTTTTTCCAGTTAATTCTATGGTTGTTAAAATTAAACTTACTGAACATCCCGTCTCTAACGTTAGTGAAGCAGTTCCCTAACCCTAAGTTAACACTTGTTTGAACTTCTATGATGTTGTGATCAGAGTATACTGTCTTTGATTAGTTCCTCATTGTTTGTGAATATCAAATCCAAGGTATTTTCATTTCTAGTGGGATCAATTATCTGTTGGTGTAATGAGAACTTTTCACAAAGTCTCATTAGTTCCCTGGCATGTGCCTGTTGAGCCAGGGTGCTTCCTGGAGATATTTCTGGTATAATATTGTGTTGTGCCATCTTCCATTTTACATGAGGGAGATTAAAATCTCCAAGGAGTAAAATATTTGGGGTGAAATTTTCTAGCCTATCCAGATAGCTATCTAACTTCCTTAGCTGGTCTGTGAATTCCTCAGCGTTGTTGATGGTGGTGTTTCCTTGGTTTCTGATGGTAGTGTTTCTCTTTGACTCAGCGACATGTGTTGTGCTTAAAACCATGTGCCATATTCTTGAATGTGATCAAGTGTAGAATGAGATGATTATCAAGCTTATATATAAATTTTCTTTCTATATGCTTGTTTCATTTTACACAATATTAAAACAAAGGCTAAAAAATTTCTGAAGCAGCAACTCCACTAATTTTAGCTATTAGCTACCACTGGTAACATTATGCATCCCTGTCTAAGACCTGCTTTTACTAAGAAGGAGTCTCCCTCTCTCCTACACACCCTAACCTGAGCCTCACAATCCTCATAAAAACTCTTTACAGCATTTAGTAACTTGCTACCTATTCTATGCACTTGCAACATTTGTCATACTGTTCCCCTATCCACTCTATCACATGCCTTTTTTAAATCCATAAATGCAATGAAAACTTCCCTACCTCTATCTAAATACTGTTCACATATATGCTTCAATGTAAACACTTGATCTACACATCCCTTACCCATTCTAAAGCCTCTTTGCTCATCTGCAATCCTGCTCTCTGTCTTACCTCTAATTCTTTCAATAATAACCCTACCATACACTTTACCTGGTATAGTCATAATTCTTTTTTTTTTAACAAGTCAGCCGTCTCCCACCGAGGCAGGGTGACCCAAAAAGAAAGAAAATCCCCAAAAAGAAAATACTTTCATCATCATTCAACACTTTCACCTCACTCATACATAATCACTGTTTTTGCAGAGGTGCTCAGAACACAACAGTTTAGAAGCATATACGTATAAAGATACACAACATATCCCTCCAAACTGCTAATATCCCGAAACCCCTCCTTTAGAGTGCAGGCATTGTACTTCCCATTTCCAGGACTCAAGTCCGGCTATATAAAAATAACCGGTTTCCCTGAATCCCTTCACTAAATATTACCCTGCTCACACTCCAACAGATCGTCACGTCCCAAATACCATTCGTCTCCATTCACTCCTATTGGACACACTCATGCACGCCTGCTGGAAGTCCAAGCCCCTCGCCCACAAAACCTCCTTTACCCCTTCCTTCCAACCTTTTTGAGGATGACCCCTACCCCACCTTCCTTCCCCTACAGATTTAAATGCTCTCCATGTCATTCTACTTAGATCCATTCTTTCTAAATGACCAAACCACCTCAACAACCCCTCTTCAGCCCTCTGACTAATACTTTTATTAACTCCACACCTTCTCCTAATTTCCATACTCTGAATTTTCTACATAATATTTACACCACACATTACCCTTAGACAGGACATCTCCACTGCCTCCAACCGCCTCCTCGCTGCTGCATTCACAACCCAAGCTTTACACCCATATAAGAGTGTTGGTACTACTATACTTTCATACATTCCCTTCTTTGCCTCCATAGATAATGTTTTTTGTCTCCACATATACCTCAACGCACCACTCACCTTTTTTCCCTCATCAATTCTATGATTAACCTCATCCTTCATAAATCCATCCACCGACACGTCAACTCCCAAGTATCTGAAAACGTTCTCTTCTTCTTTACTCCTCCCCAATTTGATATCCAATTTTTCTTTATCTAAATCATTTGATACCCTCATCACCTTACTCTTTTCTATGTTCACTTTCAACTTTCTACCTTTACACACTCTCCCAAACTCATCCACTAACCTTTGCAATTTTTCTTTAGAATCTCCCATAAGCACAGTATCATCAGCAAAAAGCAACTGTGTCAATTCCCATTTTGTGTTTGATTCCCCATAATTTAATCCCACCCCTCTCCCAAACACCCTAGCATTTACTTCTTTTACAATCCCACCTATAAATATATTAAACAACCATGGTGACATTACATATCCCTGTCTAAGACCTACTTTTTACTGGGAAGTAGTCTCCCTCTCTTCTACACATCCTAACTTGAGCCTCACTATCCTCATAAAAACTCTTTACAGCATTTAGTAACTGACCACCTATTCCATATATGTACTTGCAATATCTGCCACATTGCTCCCCTATCCACTCAATCATATGCCTTTTCTAAATTCATAAATACAATAAAAACTTCCCTACCTTTATCTAAATACTGTTCACATATATGCTTCAATGTAAACACTTCATCTACACATCCCCTACCCACTCTGAAACCTCCTTGCTCATCCTCAATTCTACATTCTGTTTTACCTCTAATTCTTTCAATAATAACCCTACCATACACTACCATTGTTAGTGTCGGCAAGCCTAACACTAGGCTTGCCGACACTAACAATGCTCTGTTCTGTCACGTCAGAGATCACAGCCATCCTATAGACTGGTCTTCTGCTAAAACTGTCTTCCCTACTTCCAACTTTAACAGTCGCCGTCTTGTTGAATCCTCCCTAATACACAACTTTCCTTGTATGAATCTTAGTCCTGGCTTCGTCTCTGTAGATGCCTTCCTCTCCCGCTACATTGTAAAATGCTCCAAACTTCAGAACACCAGTGACTTAACCTGATTCCTCCTTTTCTTCTTCTCCCTCTTCCCCTTTCCTCTTTCCTTTTTCTTTTCTGGGTGGTCTTTCCTTCTTCTGTCTTGTGTTTCTGTTCCTTCATTACTCATTTCATTATGTTTTTCCCTCCCCCCCCTCTGTGTTCTTGCTCTTCCTCTGTGGGCACCTAGCTCCCTTGCAGTGCTCCCCTTTCTTTGTATTTGACTGGCTCCTCCTCCTTTCTTCCCCATTGCTTCTTCCTTCCATCTCCGCCACTACTACTACTACCACTTCTACTACTACTCCTACTTCTACTACCACCTCTATTACCACTACCTCTTCCTGCCTATATATAACCGTCCTGCTCCACTTCTCGTTAGTGTGACTTTGTAAATGGTCCAAGTCAGACCGAAACGTCGTCATAAGCTCCTCTCTTTTATGTGCGGGTTATTTGTGTATCCTTCCACAACATTTTTGCCCACTTTAGCATTGAAATCCCCAACCACCATTACTCTCACACTTGGTTCAAAACTCCCCACGTATTCACTCAATATTTCCCAAAATCTCTCTCTCTCTACACTTCTTTCTTCTCCAGGTGCATATACGCTTACTATAGCCCACTTTTCACATCCAACCTTTATTTTACTCCATATAATCCTTGAATTAATACATTTGTAGTCCCTCTTTTCCTACCATAACTTATCCTTCAACATTATTGCTACTCCTTCTTTAGCTCTAACTCTATTTGAAACCCCTGACCTAATCCCATTTATTCCTCTCCACTGAAATTCTCCCACCCCCTTCAGCTTTGTTTCACTTAAAGCCAGGACATCCAGCTTCTTCACATTCATAACATCTACAATCATCTCTTTCTCATCATTTGCACAACATCCACGCACATTCAGACTTCCCAATTTGACAATTTTCTTCTTATTCTTTTTAGTAATTATTACAGAAAAAGGGGTTACTAGCCCATTGTTCCCGGCATTTTAGTTGACTTTTACAACATGCATGGCTTACGGAGGAAAGATTCTTATTCCACTTCCCCATGGATATAAAAGGAAAAGTAATAAGACCAAGAACTATTAAGATAAAATCAAAGAAAATTCAGATGAGTGTGTATAAATAAACATGTACATGTATGTGTAGTGTTACCTAAGTGTAAGTAGAAGTAGCAAGACGTACCTGTAATCTTGCATATTTATGAGACAGACAAAAGACACCAGCAATCCTACCATCATGTAAAACAATTACAGGCTTTCGTTTCACACTCACTTGGCAGGATGGTAGTACCCCCCTGGGTGGTTGCTGTCTACCAACCTACTACCTATAATTTTTACAATCTCTTTTGTCTGCCTTCCCTTTATATAAAGAAACTATAGACGCTCTCTGCCAATCCCTAGGTACCTTCCCCTCTTTCATACATTTTTTTCAACAAGTCGGCCGTCTCCCACCGAGGCAGGGTGACCCAAAAAAGAAAGAAAATCCCCAAAAAGAAAATGCTTTCATCATCATTCAACACTTTCACCACACTCACACATAATCACTGTTTTTGCAGAGGTGCTCAGAACACAACAGTTTAGAAGCATACAAATATAAAGATACACAACATATCCCTCCAAACTGCCAATATCCCAAACCCCTCCTTTAAAGTCCAGGCATTGTACTTCCCATTTCCAGGACTCAAGTCCGACTATATGAAAATAACCGGTTTCCCTGAATCCCTTCACTAAATATTACCCTGCTCACACTCCAACAGATCGTCAGGTCCCAAGTACCATTCGTCTTCATTCACTCCTATCTAACACGCTCACGCACGCTTGCTGGAAGTCCAAGCCCCTTGCCCACAAAACCTCCTTTACCCCCTCTCTCCAACCCTTTCGAGGACGACCCCTACCTCGCCTTCCTTCCCCTATAGATTTAAATGCTTTCCATGTCATTCTACTTTGATCCATTCTCTCTAAATGACCAAACCACCTCAACAACCCCTCTTCAGCCCTCTGACTAATACTTTTATTAACTCCACACCTTTTCCTAATTTCCACACTCCAAATTTTCTGCATAATATTTACACCACACATTGCCCTTAGACAGGACATCTCCACTGCCTCCAACCGTCTCCTCGCTGCTGCATTTACCACCCAAGCTTCACACCCATATAAGAGTGTTGGTACTACTATACTTTCATACATTCCCTTCTTTGCCTCCATAGATAACGTTTTTTGACTCCACATATACCTCAATGCACCACTCACCTTTTTTCCCTCATCAATTCTATGATTAACCTCATCCTTCATAAATCCATCCGCCGACACGTCAACTCCCAAGTAGTATCTGAAAACATTCACTTCTTCCATACTCCTCCTCCCCAATTTGATATCCACTTTTTCTTTATCTAAATCATTTGATACCCTCATCACCTTACTCTTTTCTATGTTCACTTTCAACTTCTACCTTTACACACATTCCCAAACTCATCCACTAACCTTTGCAATTTTTCTTTAGAATCTCCCATAAGCACAGTATCATCAGCAAAAAGTAACTGTGTTAATTCCCATTTTGAATTTGATTCCCCATAATTTAATCCCACCCCTCTCCCGAACACCCAAGCATTTACTTCTTTTATAACCCCCATCTATAAATATATTAAACAATCATGGTGACATTACACATCCCTGTCTAAGACCTACTTTTACCGGAAAGTAGTCTCCCTCTCCTCTACACACCCTAACCTGAGCCTCACTTTTTTTTTATTTTTTTTTATTATCACACTGGCCGATTCCCACCAAGGCAGGGTGGCCCGAAAAAGAAAAACTTTCACCATCATTCACTCCATCACTGTCTTGCCAGAAGGGTGCTTTACACTACAGTTTTTAAACTGCAACATTAACACCCCTCCTTCAGAGTGCAGGCACTGTACTTCCCATCTCCAGGACTCAAGTCCGGCCTGCCGGTTTCCCTGAATCCCTTCATAAATGTTACTTTGCTCACACTCCAACAGCACGTCAAGTATTAAAAACCATTTGTCTCCATTCACTCCTATCAAACACGCTCATGCATGCCTGCTGGAAGTCCAAGCCCCTCGCACACAAAACCTCCTTTACCCCCTCCCTCCAACCTTTCCTAGGCCGACCCCTACCCCGCCTTCCTTCCACTAGACTGATACACTCTTGAAGTCATTCTGTTTCGCTCCATTCTCTCTACATGTCCGAACCACCTCAACAACCCTTCCTCAGCCCTCTGGACAACAGTTTTGGTAATCCCGCACCTCCTCCTAACTTCCACACTACGAATTCTCTGCATTATATTCACACCACACATTGCCCTCAGACATGACATCTCCACTGCCTCCAGCCTTCTCCTCGCTGCAACATTCATTACCCACGCTTCACACCCATATAAGAGCGTTGGTAAAACTATACTCTCATACATTCCCCTCTTTGCCTCCAAGGACAAAGTTCTTTGTCTCCACAGATTCCTAAGTGCACCACTCACTCTTTTTCCCTCATCAATTCTATGATTCACCTCATCTTTCATAGACCCATCCGCTGACACGTCCACTCCCAAATATCTGAATACGTTCACCTCCTCCATACTCTCTCCCTCCAATCTGATATCCAATCTTTCATCACCTAATCTTTTTGTTATCCTCATAACCTTACTCTTTCCTGTATTCACCTTTAATTTTCTTCTTTTGCACACCCTACCAAATTCATCCACCAATCTCTGCAACTTCTCTTCAGAATCTCCCAAGAGCACAGTGTCATCAGCAAAGAGCAGCTGTGACAACTCCTACTTTGTGTGTGATTCTTTATCTTTTAACTCCACACCTCTTGCCAAGACCCTCGCATTTACTTCTCTTACAACCCCATCTATAAATATATTAAACAACCACGGTGACATCACACATCCTTGTCTAAGGCCTACTTTTACTGGGAAAAAATTTCCCTCTTTCCTACATACTCTACTTGAGCCTCACTATCCTCGTAAAAACTCTTCACTGCTTTCAGTAACCTACCTCCTACACCATGCACTTGCAACATCTGCCACATTGCCCCCCTATCCACCCTGTCACATGCCTTTTCCAAATCCATAAATGCCACAAAGACCTCTTTAGCCTTATCCAAATACTGTTCACTTACATGTTTCACTGTAAACACCTGGTCCACACACCCCTACCTTTCCTAAAGCCTCCTTGTTCATCTGCTATCCTATTCTCCGTCTTACTCTTAATTCTTTCAATTATAACTCTACCATACACTTTACCAGGTATACTCAACAGACTTATCCCCCTATAATTTTTGCACTCTCTTTTATCCCCTTTGCCTTTATACAAAGGAACTATGCATGCCTCACTATCCTCATAAAAACTCTTTACAGCATTTAGTAACTTACCACCTATTCCATATACTTGCAACATCTGCCACATTGCTCCCCTATCCACTCTATCATATGCCTTTTCTAAATCCATAAATGCAATAAAAACTTCCCTACCTTTATCTAAATACTGTTCACATATATGCTTCAATGTAAACACTTGATCTACACATCCCCTACCCACTCTGAAACCTCCTTGCTCATCCGCAATCCTACATTCTGTCTTACCTCTAATTCTTTCAATTATAACCCTACCGTACACTTTTCCTGGTATACTCAATAAACTTATTCCTCTATAATTTTTACAATCTCTTTTGTCCCCTTTCCCTTTATATAAAGGGACTATACATCCTCTCCACCAATCCCTAGGTACCTTCCCTTCTTTCATACATTTATTAAACAAAAGTACCAACCACTCCAACACTATATCCTCCCCTGCTTTTAACATTTCTGTCATGATCCCATCAGTTCCAGCTGCTTTACCCCTTTTCATTCTACGTAATGCCTCGCGTACCTCCCCCACACTAACATTCTGCTCTTCTTCACTCCTTAAAGATGGTATACCTCCCTGACCAGTGCATGAAATTATCGCCTCCCTTTCTTCCTCAATATTTAATAAAAATTACACAAAATTAAACAAAAATACCAACCACTCCAACACTATATCCTCCCCTGCTTTTAACATTTCTGCTATGATCCTTTCAGTTCCAGCTGCTTTACCCCCTTTCATTCTATGTAATGCTTCAAGCACCTCCCTCACACTCACATCTTGCTCTTCTCACTCCTAAAAGATGTTATACCTCCCTGGCTAGTGCATGAAAATACTGCCTCCCTTTCGTCATCGACATTTAAAAGTTTTTCAAAATATTCCCATTATCTACCCAATACCTCCAGCTCCCCATCTACTAACTCCCCTACTCTATTTTTAACTGACAAATCCATTCGTTCCCTAGGCTTTCTTAACTTGTTTATCTCCAAAATGTTTTCTTATTCTTAGCAAAATTTGTTGACAGTGCCTCTCTCACTCTATCATTTGCTCTCCTTTTGCACTCTCTTCATCTTTCTCTTACTCTCTATATACTCTGCCCTTCTTATATCACTTCTGCTTTGTAAAACCTCTCATAAGCTACTCTTTTCTCTTTTATTGCACCCTTTACCTCATCATTCCACAAATCACTCCTCTTTCCTCCTGCACCTATCCTCCTATAACCACAAACTTCTGCCCCACATTCTAATATTGCATTTTTAAAACTATCCCATCCCTCTTCAATCTCCTCTTTAACCTAAACTTGCACTAGCCCACCTTCATATATTAACACTATTTCAAGGGGCTCCATGAGGCAGAAGGGAAGACCTATGATGAAAGAAGAGAGGATATGAAAACAGTGTATTGACTGCTGATGCAGAAAACTGCTAATTTACTCTCTTGTGAGGGAACAAAGTCTACCCCCTCAATTTACAAAACTAAAAAATCTGATTTTTAGGCATGAAAGTACAGTGGACCCCTGCATAACGATTACCTTCAAATGCGTCCAATTATGTAAGTGTATTTATGTAAGTGCGTTTGTTCGTGTATGTTTGGGGGTCTGAAAGGAATAATCTACTTCACAATATTCCTTATGGGAATAAATTCGGTCAGTACTGGCACCTGAACATACTTATGGAGTGAAAAAATATCGTTAACCGGGGGTCCACTGTACATCCTTCATATTTAGGGACAATTCATACCATTTGTGCATGGGGCTCAACAACAATAAACCATCTCAGACCATTAATTACCCAACAAAAGGCTGCAGTCAGAATGATAACAAATTCCCACTACAGGCAGCACACTCCACCAATATTCAAAACTCTAAACCTACTCACCGTACAAAACATCCATACTTATTATTGTACCTACTACATACATAGAACACTTAACTCGGATATAAACCCTCCCCTCAAACATCTCCTTACCAACCTCAACAGAACACATGACCATAACACAAGGCACAGATCACTCTTTGATGTTCCTCGTGTCCATCTCACACTATGCAAAAACTCAATGCACATAAAAGGCCCAAAAATCTGGAATTCATTACCTGTGAATATAAAAGAAACACTGTCTGTTTATAAATTCAAGTCTCTTCTTAACCCTTTGAGGGTCGACAGGCCCTCTCCGAGACTCGTTCTCAGGGTCGGCCAAATTAAAAAAAAAAAAAAAAAAAAAAAAAAAAAAAAAAAAAAAAAAAAAAAAAAAAAAAAAAAAAAAAAAAAATTCTTAGGAAAAGATAGAGAATCTTTACCTGATCATAATGACACCAAAATTATGAAATTTGATGGAAAACTTATGGAATTATGCTCTCGCGAAGTTAGCGGTCTCGGCGATGTTTACACATCGGCAATTTTGCCCACTTTGAGCCCCATTTTCGGCCAATTCCACTGTACTAGTCAACAAAAAACATGAATATTTCGCTAGAACTCCATTTTTTATATCGAACGAGTGCAAGAAACCACCCATTTACCAATTTCAACTATCCAGTACAGTGGTCAGAATTTAGCAATTTTGCCAATTTCACACAAATTTCAAAAGATGCCAATTTCCGAGTAGGGTCCAGAATAAACAAGAAAGACATTCCTGGCACTAAAATGACATTTCCTCTGTTCATTAGTCACGTCTCAAGGCCCCTCTTACATTCTTTTGCTTTCCACTTTGAATTTTTATTCTCACAAAAAATAGAAGATTTACTGTTATGCAGACTACTGCATTAGTGTAAAAAATGGTATAAATAATATTGGCGCACTTGCAAAAGAATATTAGACTCACCAGTTGACATGTATTGGACGCTTGGCATGATTTGTTTACTTTTGAACTTTGGTAAAAATCGAACATTTCTGCTACTTTAAGCTCAATTTTAAGGTACTTTTCATTGTAAAACCAGTCAAAATCATCTCAATTTCTGTAATATGTCTTCCATTCTATAAAATGAGACCAAGAAAACTAGAATACAACAATAAATACCATACAAAAATACAGTGCAAAGTCGCTGTTTTATTAAAAAAAATGGTCAGTTTTTTTTTCTCATTATGCACTGTGTGCTGCAGGATTTTTTTTATACTGTGCACACTGACCACATAGACCCATTCTTTCATATGTAGGCCTACCAGCTTTCTCCCACTAGATTTGAGGGCGCTAGAATTTAGGCGTACTAGTACGTCAAAAACCCTGGGTCGTAAGCCGTACTAGTACGGCCGAAACCCTCAAAGGGTTAAAAATCACTTACTCACCCACAACTAAATAAATACTGAATAACTGTAACTCTAAATAAATACTGAATAACTGTAACTAAATAAATACTGAATAACTGTAACTAAATAAATACTGTAACCCTATCAAACTTTGTTTTTTTAATTACATTACCTAATAGACTATACTCCATTCTATTGAATGCACAGCAACTCAGCAAATGACCATATGACCTGTCTTTGAAATACTCATTTGTGCTTAATTGTTATTTGTTTACTGTAGTTTTTACCACGGAATATATCACTGCTTAGCTAATCTTAAGTTAATTTTAAGCCTGCCCATAATGCTCTGCATACAAGGGGCTTTTGGCATGTTACACTTAACCTCTGTATTTCTTTGTACATCTATGTATCATGTCCTAATTAATAATAAATAAATAAATTAATATGTGGTAGATGGGAAAGGCTGATATAATTCTTGAGGGTATTTTAGAAAGGATCTTTCAGCTTTCTTATGACCTAACATATTAGTGAGAGTATGTGTGGACCATCTTGTTTGGAGCTCCATCATTATGGAATTGCAAACAAATTCCCTGTGACCCCTGTAGTAGTCAGTCAGACTCTTTTCTTCATCTACTGATAAAACTGGAGGACATACATCACAAAGTCAATCTTTTCTATAAGGCCTCTGCACTGAATGCTATTAGCTATCTCTGCTTTAGAGGAACAACTGGGCCTAATACAGACTGTTGCTTAAGCTAATCCTCTTACTCAACTCTACAGTCTTGTTGACAGTCAGAGAATCATCCAAGCTGGACAAGTTGCATGAAGTCTGCTGTATGAATGGGCTTCACCTGATGGGACAGTCCTAATTCTGCATATAAAACAGGAATCATTTACAGGATGGAAGGCAGAAAGAGACCAAACTGAGTAGAAAGTGGTAGGGATGCTGTAAGATGGTAGTTTAAGGTAAACTCTAACAGATGGTGATTCCTGAGTGGTTTCTCAGAACCAAGATACAGAAATACATTTTACTACACATGAACAAAACATAGGTATGAAGCATACAGTACTGTAAATGCTGTACAAGGAGTAAGTCACAATATCAAAGCTGAAACAATTCACAGCTAACCTACAATTTGGAGATGAGACTTTAGATATTTCAAAATACAACTGACCAAAACACTGACCAAAGTTTCCTCTTCAAATTGTGGGCTAGTTCCAATTACTCTAATGGAATTACATGCTTTCAACAAGATCAATAAAGGATTGACAAATGAACAGGTGCTGGGTACACTGCAAGGCATTAAGTATCAGAGAAACAGACAATCATATACCGTGTGATGGGATATGGTCGTGGGAGTTCTGCGGGCACCAGTCCACATTCAGAGTGTGACCTGGGGACAACAGTGTCTGATACTCAGACTCCATAACCATCAGCTTAATAGTCTTAGTCACCATATGTCAAACAAAAAAATGTGGAAATTATAACAATTATATGTTGGGGAAATTATAACCTAATATTTTTCAAGAATTTAACAGACTGTATTTGTCAAAAATATTGACTTATGTTGACTAAGAATTAACACAAACCTCTATCTATATATAATTATATATATAAATATATATATTGGCTAATAACTACCAATAGAAGCAATTAGATAAAGCGTTGCCAATAATAAGGGAAACCCAATATCCGAACTATGATAAACAATGCCTTAATACACTATTCATACAAGTAAAAATATTCTGATATGAACACTGCTGTCATTATCTCTCACATCCTGTACATCAGTACTGTAATATTTTCAAGTATTTTCAACACAGTTTAGATACTGATTTGTCTCTTACCATCAGCAACACTTCATATATATAAACTGCACACCTGAAAAAAGTTAATTAGTGAGCAACTTCATGGGTGTCCACTGAGGAAGGGCAATGGGACAAATACTTCGCCCACAGATGAGGACTGTACTAAGGGAAAACATTCATATTAATATTAATTAATAATGGCAGAAATATCAACAAAATGTTAGATAAGTGGACACAGATGCAACTAATGTCCCATTAACTGCATTTATGCCCATTTACCTAACATACTGGTGTTAAGCTCTGAGTTTGTCTATCTCCTTGACCTTCACAGAAGTTGCAGTGGATACCCAGAAGCAACTTGCTGCATTAAAGACAACTATATAAATACACCTATGGACAGCATATGCTTCATGCCTCATCACCTACATCTGAATGGAGAAAAAGTCACATATAAACTTGCACAGCTAATTACTGTATAATATACATAGAACAATGGAGAAAAAGTCACATATAAACTTGCACAGCTAATTACTGCATAATATACATAGAACACTAGTGAAATAATGATCACTTTTACACATTTTATATACAGTTATTAAAAGAGTATTCAATGGGGTGAAAGGATTCAAATCTATAATATGGAAATCCTATTTCTGCCACTCCAACACTCAACCACTGAACCACAAAGGTTTACAAGGTTTCACCAACCAAAAACTTTGACCCATTATGGTTCAGAGGTTGAGTGTTGGACTACCAATCTCAGGACCACCAAATCACAGGTTCAAATTCCATTACTCAATGGAATTGTTACGCTTATTTACAAATTTTCAGCACATTAGGAAAGGATCATTACTTGGAGACATTCAGAGTACAAATTTATTCTATTTAAAAAAATTTGCATCTATCATTTATCTAACATGTGGCATCTCTATGAAAATATGAGTATATGTAGATAAGACATAACAAAGCTATGTGTGGAAATAATTGGTATAAAATACCGACACAATGGGAATATAAACTCATAAGCAGTATAATGTGATCCTTTATTGACAATGTTTTGTCTACTCAGTGGGCTTTATCAAGTCACAAACAGATGTACCTGGGTAAAAGGTACATGAGTATTTATAGGATTTAGTTAGGTGGAGAATGCTGGGTCAGGCGGAGAATGCTGCATGTGACAATCTTCCAAGTAGGGTGACAGAGTCTAGAACCTTGGGCAGCATTAAAAAGAGATTGGATAAATATATGAGTAGACCTTCTGCAGTGTTCCCCCATTCTTATGTTCTTATGTTGGATAGCAATGGTAGGATTGCTGGTGTCCTTTTTTTTTTTTGTCTCATAAACATGCAAGATTCTAGGTACGTCTTGCTACTTCTACTTACACTTAGGTCACACTACACATACATGTACAACCATATATATATACACACACACACCCCTCTGGGTTTTCTTCTATTTTCATACTAGTTCTTGTGTATTTCCTCTTACCTCCATGGGGAAGTGGAACAGAATTCTTCCTTCGTAAGCCATGCGTGTCATAAGAGGCAACTGAAATGCTGGGAGGTAGGGGCTAGTAACCCCTTCTCCTGTATACATTACTAAAGTCAAAGAGAGAAACTTTTGTTTTTCTTTTTTGGGCCACCCTGCTTTGGTGGGATACGGATATTTTGTTGAAAAAAGAAAATATATATAATGATTGAGTGAATGTAGGTATTTTAAGTATTACAGATAACAATGTGGTTGGCTGGTCAGTAAGTTACAAACCACTGCAGTCAAGTCACTCAGCTTCAAATTACCTGAGTCCACCCCCCCCCAAGCCCGAGTTTGTCCTCACATGTTCTACAATTAGAATTGCCAGTGTAAATGCTCTTCGCGCATTTTTGTATACTACTGGAAATTTAGTAGAATTTATTACCTGACAATATATATATATATATATATATATATATATATATATATATATATACATATATATATATATACAGTGGACCCCCGCATAACGATTACCTCCGAATGCGACCAATTATGTAAGTGTATTTATGTAAGTGCGTTTGTATGTGTATGTTTGGGGGTCTGAAATGGACTAATCTACTTCACAATATTTCTTATGGGAACAAATTCGGTCAGTACTGGCACCTGAACATACTTCTGGAGTGAAAAAATATCGTTAACCGGGGGTCCACTGTATATATATACAGTGGTCCCCCGCTTTTCGTAGTTCTTGGGAATCATGGATTTCAGAAATCGTAGGGATATTTTCGTATAAACATGGGCTCGCTTTTCATAAGTTGACTCGCGAGTAGTAGTTCGTCCGGGACGTGTACGCACGGTGTGAGCTGGGGCGGCAGCCAGTCTGGCATTGTTTACCAGTGAGAGAAGGTCCCTTCACGTGCTCCAGCGAAATATTTCATAATATTCCGTTTATTTTAGTGCTTGCAAGTACTAAATAAGCTACCATGGCTCCAAAGAAAGCTCCTAGTGCCAAGCCTGTGGTAAAGAAGGTGAGAAATACAATTGAATTTAAGAAAAACATCATTGAACAAGTGGCACAAGTGCAGCCGAACTGGCCAGGATGTATAAGAAACCCTACACAACCATATGTTCCATAGTGGCCAAGAAAAAGGAAGTCAAGGATGCTGTTGTTGCAAAGGGGGTAACTATGCTGACAAAAATGAGATCACCAGTACTCGAAGAGGTTGAGAAGTTATTATTGGTGTGGATAAATGAGAAACAATTAGCAGGAGATACTCTTATGACTTCGATTATTTGTGAAAAGGCTAGGCAGTTGCATGAAGATTTGGTAAAGAAACTGCCTGCAAATAGTGGTGATGTGAGTGAATTTAAGGCCAGCAAAGGCTGGTTTGAGAGATATAAGAACTGTACTGGCATACACAGTGTGGTAAGGCATGGTGAGGCTGCCAGTTCGGACCACAAGGCGGCTGAAAAATATGTGCATGAATTCAAGGAGTACATAGAGACTGAAGGACTGAAACCTGAACAAGTGTTCAATTGTGACGAAACAGGCCTCTTTTGGAAGAAAATGCCAAAGAGGACCTTCATTACACAGGAGGAAAAGGCAATGCCAGGACACAAGCCTATGAAAGACAGGCTGACGCTAATGTTCTTTGCTAATGCTAGTGGGGATTTCAAAGTGAAGCTATTACTAGTGTACCATTCTGAAAATCCCAGAGTGTTCAGGAAAAACAATGTTATGAAGAGTAAATTGTGTGTGTTTTGGAAATCTAATAGTAAGGCATGGGTCACGAGGGAAATTTTCGTCGAGTGGTTCAATGAAGTGTTTGGCCCTAGTGTGAAGAATTACCTCCTGGAAAAGAAATTGGATCTCAAGTGCCTGCTGGTAATGGACAATGCACCTGCTCATCCTCCAAACTTGGATGACCTAATTTTCGAGGAGTTTGGGTTCATCACAGTAAAGTTCTTGCCCCCGAATACCACTCCTCTCCTCCAGCCCATGGACCAGCAGGTCACTGCAAACTTTAAAAAACTACACACCAAAGCAATGTTTCACAGGTGCTTGACTGTGACCACGGACACTCACTTGACCCTAAGAGAATTTTGGAGAGAACACTTCAGCATCCTCCATTGCATAACTCTTATAGGTATGGCTTGGGAGGGAGTGACTACCAGGACTTTGAACTCTGCTTGGAGAAAATTGTGGCCAGATTGTTTCGACAAGAGGGATTTTGAAGGGTTTGGGACTGACCCTGATGAGCCTATGTCTCTTGTTAAATCAATTGTGGCACTGGGGAGTTCCATGGGGTTGGTTGTGAGTTTGGAGGATGTGGAAGAATTGGTGGAAGTCCACAACGAAGAGCTCACCACTGAGGAGCTGCAAGAGCTTCAGCAGGAAGAGCAACACATCGCAGCTCAGAATCTTGCTGCAGAGGAGGAGGAAGAGAGATGGAAGACGGTGCCTTCTTCAGAAATTAAAGAGATTTTTGCTATGTGGGGTAAGATGGAAAGCTTTATGGAGAAACATCACCCTGACAAGGTTGTTGCAAGCCATGTTGGCAACATGTACAGTGACAAAGTCTTGGGCCATTTTAGGGAAGTGTTAAAGAGACGCCAGAAACAGAGCTCTCTGGACAGTTATTTTGCGAGACAGGACTCCAGTGACTCTCAAGGTGGTCCTAGTGGCATTAAGAAACTGAGAAGAGAAGCAACCCCAGAAAAGCAAATGGTACCTGAGGTGTTGATGGAAGGGGATTCCCCTTCCAAACTATAAACAATCCAATCTCTCTCCTCCTCCAGTCTCCCATACACTAAGAAGAATCTCCAATAAAGGTAAGTGTTATGTTGTTAATGTTTCATTCATCATTTCCCAATGTATTGTTTATGTACTACATGTATATTTCATGCAAAAATTTTTTTTTGTTTTAACCCTTTGACTGTCGCAGCCGGATATATACGTCTTACGAGGTACCGTGTTTGACGTATACATACTCATAAATTCTAGCGGCTTCAAATCAAGCAGGAGAAAGCTGGTAGGCCCACATGTGAGAGACTGGGTCTGTGTGGTCAGTGTGCACCATATAAAAAAAATCCTGGAGCGCACAGTGCATAATGAGAAAAAAAAAACTCCAACCATTTTTTTTAATTAAAATGCCAACTTTGTGGTCTATTTTCGTATAGTATTTATGGTTATATTCTCATTTTCTTGGTCTCATTTGATAGAATGGAAAACATATTATAGAAGTAGAGGTGATTTTGATTGATTTTACTATAAAAAGAACCTGGAAATGGAGCTCAAAGTAGGGAAAATGTTTGATTTTTGCCAATGTTCAAAAGTAAACAAATGATGTCATTGTCCAATAAATGTCCAACTAGCCATTCTAATATGCAGTCATGAATGGGTTGATGTTATTTATACAATTATTACAGTATTGCAGTAGTCTGCATAATAGTAAGTCTTCTATTTTTTGTTTGAATAAAAATTCAAAATAGAAAGCAAGAGTAATATCAGAGGGGCCTGGAGACGTGACTGATGAACAAAGAAAATGTTATTTTAGAGTCAGGAATGTCTGCATTGTTCATTCTGGACCTTATTTTGAAATTGTCATATTTTTTAATTTTCGTGAAATTGGCCAAATTGCAAATTTCTGACCTCATTATTGGGTAGTTGAAATCGGTAAATGGGCAGTTTCTTGTATTCAGTCGATAGAAAAAATGGAGTTCTAAAGAAATAGCTATGCGTTTGGTCGACTGGAACAATGGAATTAGCCGAAAATAGGACTCAAAGTGGGTGAAATTGCCGATTTGTAAATATCGCCGAGGTCGCTAACTTCGTGAGAGCATAATTCCGTCAAGCTTTCCATCAAATTTCGTTTTTTTTGGTGTCATTACAATCGGGAAAAGATTATCTATCATTTCATAAGAAAAAATAATTTTTTTTTTTTTAAATTTTGCGACACCAGAAGACACCTCAGGATTGGGGGTTGCGACAAAGGGTTAATACTTCTGGGTGCCAGGAATGGATTAATTGTATTTACATTACTTCTTATGGGGAAAATTGATTTGCAAATCGTAGATTTCGTTAATAGTAGCAACTCCATGAATGGATTAACTACGAAAAACGAGGGACCACTGTATAAAAGAATGTTCATAGTGTCCCCATCATGATTAAGCTTGTCACATAATATTGTAATACTTTATTTCTGTGATTTTAGCCCTTAACCCGTAAACAGTCCAAACGTATATATACGTTCACTACCCCAGTGCCCCAAATATTTCAAAAAACTTTTTTTTTTTTTTTTTTTAGAAAAAAAGAGCACATTGTTCTAAGTGTTGTAGAATAAAAAAATTTTTTTAGGGTCAGTACTTACTGAGACATGAGGCCGCGAAGTTGGCACTTGGCGATCACCTGACGGCAACATGGAGCACTACCGCTTGCAGAAACTCTGCATATTTACTTTTTCCATTTTTTTTTTTACTTTTCTTGGTTTTCATGATATGATTCTTATGTTTTACAGTAATTCTTTTGATTTCAATGTTAATTGTTCCTTATACACCAATAATATATACAAAATTATTATCATATTGTCACAGATACATGTACACACTGACAGGTGATTTTGCACACCTGGCTGAATCACACATTATTATCTACAACTATATACTACAAGTATTTACATGTCCCACTTTTGTTTCTAGAACTCCACGACTGTATGATACTCGTTTGGGGTCGTTTTGTGGTGGTAGCACACACAACACACTTTTTCTGGGAATGCTTCTTCTTTGGGGTAGGTGGTGCTGGTACCAAGTAGTGACAGTTAGGGATGATTCGGTCTGGCACTTCCCCCACTGGCTGTGGCTGTGGTTGGGGGACAGGTTGTGGTGTGATAGGTCGCTGTTGAGGGGAAGGTACAGGTGTGGTACCATACTTTTTTGCTATCTGTTTTACGACATTCAAGGAGAATTCTGCAAAACGTTGTCGTTTTCCAGTCTTTATTTCGTACATATTGAATGCATTGAGCACTGCAATGTCTACAAGGTGAAAAAACAGTTTATATACCACTTGCGACTCCTACGCACACAGTCAACGAACCCTATCATCATGTCACACTTGTCAACGAGTCGCATATTGTTTGTATAGTCAACAACAGCAGCAGGCTTGTCAATACGTTCATTGGTCTCCCTGTTCACTTTGTCTGTTTGTACCATCTCGTTTCTGTGGATGGTTGACAGCAATGTCACGTCCTGTTTGTCATGCCACGTCAGTGCCATGATGTCATTGGCATGAAATGCTTGCACTGCACCTTCAATACTGCCTCCACTGAACCCTGGCATATGTTTTCTATTCCTTCTCACTGTTCCACATATATCAGTATTGTTCACATGTAGGAAATCTGTGAGCATAGGGCTGGTATACCAGTTGTCTGTATACAATGTATGGCCCTTGCCAAGGTATGGTTCCATCATTTTTTGAACAACATCACCAGAAATGCCCAACATGAGCCTGGTATCATCGAGTGTGTTTTTCCCAATATATACAATCACATCTAACAGAAGACCACTCTCACAGTCACACATGACAAAAAGTTTTATACCAAAGTGATGACGTTTGCTCGGTATACTATATTGTTTGAATGACAGGTGTCCCTTGAACAGAATCAAGGACTCATCAACAACAATGTTCTTGAAGGGATAAAAGTAGGCACTGAATTTCTGCTTCATATAGATAAACACTTCCCGGATTTTGTATAGAAGGTCATTTCTGTTGGGCCTATTCCTGTCTAAGAAGTGCAACATTCGTAGCAACAGAATGAATCTGTTGCAGGGAAGGAGGTCACGGAAGACAGGAGTACTGATAAAGTAGTCTGTGGCCCAGTAGTTACGTATATTGTTCTTATAGGTATGTGGCATAAGCATGACAGTGGCAAGGAATAAATACATTTCATCCTCTGTTGTATCTTTCCATCTGCACAGCCGTGACGATTCCCCAACCTCTGGTGTATTGTCCATGATATAGCGGTAATAATTGTTCATCTGGGTCACTATCAAATTCATTATTGGCTCGTCAAAGTATAACTGGAAAAAGTCTAACTCTGTAGACTCACTCGTTATGAGACATTGTGGCAGGATGCCACTTCCACTCGCATCAAAATCAAAAGGCTGTGGCATGAATATACTTTGTGTCCAGTTCCACTCTCGGTCACATGGTGCAGGGTGGACCTCTGGCATGGGGCATGGGGAAGCAGGAGGGGGGACACGAGTGGAGGCAGCACATGGTTGAGGGGATGCCGGGCGGTCCTTTGTCTGTCCACCCACCGCGCCATGTGGTCCAGGCACCGTGCCACCCACCACTATTTCCTCCATCCCTGCATATTCACCTTCATGATCACTTTCACTATCAGTGGCAGGGGTTTTGGATCGTGACCTGCCACGACCCTTGCCGCTGACTGCAAATGGCACACTGCCTGAATGTAGGTAATGACGCCTAAAAGTATGCTTCACTGGTGAATAATGATCACTGTCATTAGATGAATCCTCTAATGGCATAAAATCAATCTCATCATCATTTATATCACTTTCACTATCACTAAAACACCGGGAAAATGATAGTTTCCTCTTGCGTAGTTGCCTATGTGTAACACTCGCCACTCCAGAGGTGCTTGGCCCAGGGTCTAGTGTGGCCACACTGGCCACCCCAGAAGTGCTTGGCCTAAGGTCTGGTGTGGCCACACTGGCCACCCCAGAGGTGATGGGCTGAGGGTCATCTGGGTTATTGTCTATATTTTCACTATTTTCTTGATTATTAGTAGCCACATCTGTGTCAAATCCACTAAACTGACCTTCCATATCACTTTCCTCGAATAATAGAGTGTTAATACAACGAGGCGTGAGTAAATCACGAGGATGTGCCATGATGTTGACCGAAGATTGAGCACAAGAAATCACCAAGTCAACTGTTTCAACTACAAAATAAAGTGATCGAAAATTGGTAATTTGGCCAATTTAATGTAAAGCTCAAAATATTCCAATTTCAAAATAGGGTCCAGAATGAACAATGCAGGCATTCCTGGCACTAAACTAATATTTCCTCTGTTCATCAGTTACGTTTTCATGCTTTACAAATTAATTCCATTTTTATTTTTTATTCACATAATGAATTTTTATTCAGACCAAAAAATAGAAGATCTACTTTTATGCAATATTGTAATAACTGTATAAATAATATCACCACATTTGTGAATGTATATCAGACCCACCAGCTGGTGTGTATTAGATGTGTGAGATCATTTGTTTACTCTTGAACTGAGCTACTTTGAGCTCAGTTTGAAGCCATTTCCAGTACTAAAACTAATCAAAATCATCTCTATTTCTGTAATATATCTTCCATTCTATCAAATGAGACCAAGAAATCACAAATACAACTATAAAAAACATACAAAAAACACTACAAAGTCGCTGTTTTAATCGAAAATTACGGTCTTAGTTTTTTTTCCTCATTATGCATTGTGTGCTGAAGAATTTGTTTAATGTGGTACACATATACCACACAGATGTATTCTCTCATATCTAAACCCAAATTTACCACTCACAGCTTATCAGAGTGAGCTGAGCTCATGGCATAGATCTACGGTTTGGACCCTCAACGTAAAGCCATTCATCTACGGCACGGACCCCGAAAGGGTTAACGGTCTAATTTTATGTCAATATAGACATTTTCATGAATCCATCTATGATATTTTCTTCGAAATTATATAAGAAACACGTTACATAGTATATAAACATTTTGTTTATATACTATGGAGGTCTGTTAGCCAGGCGGAGGGAAAACATTACGTCACTCCCCTTAGTACATAACGCTTTTGTTTACAATTCTCGGCTTGAATTATTCATTACTTCTCCCTTTGTTTATGATGGCATCTAAAGGTAGTTGTTATAAACAATTAAACTCAGCAAACATGGTATGTCAATGGTAATAATATGGCTCTGGGGCACATTAAATATATTGTAGCTATATGTAGCCCAGGCGGACTACATACCTACATTATTATTATAACTGATACTTATGTGTACCTGTACCTAAGTAAACTTACACACTGTGCTGGCATGCAGGTACACATTAAAATCACTAAGAGTGTCTTATTAGTCTTGAAGATGCCATATTAATAATGATAATAATAATAACACAATAATAATCACTCTAAGTAGCATTAAATATCGTATAAAACGTTAATATAGACATTTTGCTTAATCCATCTAAATACACCCCACAGCAGAATAAATTAACATAAATATGAGATGTGGTAGCCAGATGACTTGTAGGATGAAATGATAGAGAATCTTTTCCCGATTGTAATGACACCAAAAAAACGAAATTTGATGGAAAAATGATGGAATTACGCTCTTGCGAAGTTAGCGATTTCGCCCACTTTGAGCCCTATTTTCGGCTAATTCCATTGTTCCAGTCGATCAAACTCATAGCTATTTCTTTAAAACTCTGTTTTTTTCTATCGACTGTTTTTTCTATCAACTACCCAATAACATGGTCAGAAATTTGCAATTTGGCCAATTTCACGAAAATGAAAAAATATGACAATTTCAAAATAAAGTCCAGAATGAACAATGCAGACATTCACAGCTCTAAAATAACATTTTCTTTGTTCATCAGTCACATCTCCAGGCCCCTTTGATATTACTCTTGCTTTCTATTTTGAATTTTTATTCAAACAAAAAATAGAAGATTTACTGTTATGCATACTACTGCAATATTTTAATAATTGTACAAATAATGTAAACCCATTCATGACTGCATATTAGAATGGCTAGTTGGACATTTATTGGACAATGACATCATTTGTTTACTTTTGAACATCGGCAAAAGTCAAACATTTCCCTTACTTTGAGCTCCATTTCCAGGTTCTTTTTATAGTAAAACCAATGAAAATCACCTCTATTTCTATAATATGTTTTCCATTCTATCAAATGAGACCAAGAAAACGAGAATACAACAATAAATACTATACGAAAATAGACCACAAAGTCGGCATTTTAATTAAAAAATAGTCGGAGTTTTTTTTTCTCATTATGCACTGCGTGCTCCAGGATTTTTTTTATATGGTGCACACTGACCACACAGACCCATTCTCTCACATGTGGGCCTACCAGCTTTCTCCTGCTTGATTTGAAGCCGCTAGAATTTATGAGTATATATACGTCAAACACGGTACCTCGTAAGACATATATAGTGTATGACCAAAACAGTCAAAGGGTTAATGTCGTAGTAGGTATAAGTGGCCAGGCAGGATGCCATACCTCCCACAGACTTTCTACAAATAAATACTTTTCACCTCTCATCCTGCATTAAGACTACAAATACTTTAAGGTAAGTAATGCGTGTACTGTACATGCATTTTACCGCTCTAGGGAGCTTTAAGCATTGTAGTATAGTATGTGTGGGTGGGGTGGCCAGGAGGGCTACCACACCTGATGTCTTAAAGTAAATACTACTCACCTTTTGCCCTACATTAAGACTACAAATATTTTGAGGTAAATAATGAGTGTACTGTGTGTGTGTGTATTTTACTTTTTAATGCCTAGTTCTATTGCTAACTTAATATATGTTAGTGTAAACTTGTTATCTGGCATTTATATGCATTTATAAATGGAAAAAATGGAGTTCTGCTTTCCAGCGAAGTCTGCTTTCTGGCAGTAGCCTGGAATCTAGCCTGCCGAATAAGTGGGGCCCTACTGTAAATGCAAATGGAGTCAACTCTGCTATCCAGCCTGTAGCTGTAGGAGTACCCCAGGGTAGTGTCCTAGGCCCACTACTCTTTCTCATCTACATCAATGATCTCTCCCCAATGCAACCTAACTCCTATTAGCAGATGACACTACTTATATCCACTCCCATTCGAACCCAGCTGTACAGTGGACCCCCGGTTAACGATATTTCTTCACTCCAGAAGTATGTTCAGGTGCCAGTACTGACCGAATTTGTTCCCATAAGAAATATTGTGAAGTAGATTAGTCCATTTCAGACCCCCAAACATACACGTACAAACGCACTTACATAAATACACTTACATAATTGGTCACATTCGGAGGTAATCGTTATGCGGGGGTCCACTGTACTTAGAAACACTGTAAACAATGAGCTGCTAAAAATATATACTGGGATGATGACCAACAACCTCACTCTCAACATAGACAAAACATAATTCATGCTGTCTGGCAACAGAGCCTTATATATCCAACTTAATATATCGATAAATGGTTCCCCTGTATCAAGATACACCGAGGGTAAATATCTAGGTCTTCTTGACTGTAATCTTAAATTTCATTCTCACGTCCAACACATATCCAAGAAAATTTCCAAATCAGTAGGCATCTTTTCCAAGATATGATACTATGTACCACAAATGACACTATACCACTCTAATATATCTTTACCTCACCTATGGAGTTTGTGCCTAAGGATCAACCACAGCCAACCACCTTAAACCTTTAATAACCCAACAAAAAGCTGCTGTGCAGGTGATAACCAGCTCCTGTGCTAGACAGCACACCCCACCACTTTTCAAAAGCCTGAACTTGCTAAATATACGAGACATACACTCATAACATAAACCCTCCACTTAAACTATTCTTTGACAGTTACAACAGAATGCACAGTCACAGTACAAGGCATAAGGTACCTTCAACATCCCTTGTGTCAGTCTCACATTATACAAAAATGCTATGTACATAAAGGGCCCGAAGAACTGGAACTTGCTACTGGAACCGGTAAAGGATCCCCTGACTACTTATAAATTTAGAACTTTGATAAAAAATCATCTTATCCCTCAATACTAACCAATTCAACCAAAACAAATCCTTAGTTATATTATGTGACCTCTAGACTTTTAAACTTTTGCCAGTCCATGAAATACAGTGGACCCTCGACTAACGCTATTAATCCGTTCCTGAGAGCTCATCGTTAGTCAAGTTAATTTTCCCCATAAGAAATAATGGAAATCAAATTAATCCGTGTAGGACACCCCAAAGTATGGAAAAAAAATTGTTTTTACCATATGAAATATTAATTTTAATACACACAAACTGAAGAAGACATGCACAGTTACATGACACTTACCTTTACTGAAGATCAGGTGATGATTGATGGGATGGGAGGAGGGGAGAGTGTTGATGGTCTTAGTGTTTAGAAGGGGAATCCCCTTCCATTAGGACTTGAGGTGGCAAGTCCTTTTCTGGGGTTACTTCCCTTCCCTTTAAATCTCTCAAGCCAATCTTTGCTGGCCTTAAATTCACTCACATCACCACTAGTTGCTTGCATTTTTTTAATTAAATCGTCATGCAACTTCCTAGCCTTTTCACGTATGATTGCTTGAGAGATGCTATCTTCTGCTACCTGTTTTTCGTTTATCCGCACCAATAACAGTCTCTCAACATCTTCGAGTACTTGCGATCTCAGTTTCGAAAACATAGTTGCACCTTTGGCAAGAACAACTTCCTTGATTGCCGTTTTCTTGCCCACAATAGTAGCGATGGTTGATTGGGGTTTTGTGTACAACCTGGCCAGCTCGGAGACACGCACTCCACTTTCATACTTAGCAATGATCTCTTTCTTCATATCCATAGTAATTCTCACCCTTTTTGCTGTAGGGTTGGCACTAGAAGCTTTCTTGGGGCCCATGGTGGCTTATTTTGCAGGTGCAATCACTGAAAAGGCTGTGATAATATGAAATGTTCCAATTGTATGCTTGGAAGCGACCGCGGTGGCTGGCTGGCTTGTAAACACTGGCCAGAAGTGGACGCGTCTCAGACGGAACAAATAGTGTTGGTCGAGTTTTTTAGTGCTAGTCGAGGCAAAATTTTTGCGTTAAAATGTATCGCTAGTCGGATTTATCGTTAATCGATGCCATCGTTGGTCGAGGGTCCACTGTATTACTGCCTGAATGTACGAACCACAGCCTGGTTGGTCAGGTAGACTTTAGGTGCCTGTCCAGTGCCTTCTTGAAGACAGCCAGGGGTCTATTGGTAATCCCCCTTATGTATGCTGGGAGGCAGTTGAACAGTCTTGGGCCCCGGACACTTATTGTGTTGTCTCTCAATATACTTGTGGTGCCCCTGCTTTTCATCAGGGAAATGTTACATCTCCTGCCAAGTCTTTTGTTTTCATAGGGAGTGATTTTTGGGTTCAGGTTTGGTGCCAATCCCTCCAGGACCTTCCAAGTGTATATTATCACGTATCTCTCTCGCCTGCGTTCCAGGGAATAAAGATCAAGGACCTTCAACCGTTCCAAGTAATTTAGGTGCCTTATCGTACTTGTGTGTGCCATGAATGTTCTTTGTACACTCTCCAGGTCTGCAACGTCTCCAGCCTTGAAGGGGGCCATTAGTGTACAGCAGTATTCCAGCCTATAGAGAACAAGCGATTTGAACAGGATCATCATGGGCTTGGCATCCCTAGTTTTGAAGGTTCTCATTATCCATCCTATCATTTTCCTAGTTTTAAGTAGCTACTATGTATTAGGATTAGTCTGACCAAAATGCCCCGGCACGATAGTGGCTCTCTGTGTACTTAGCAAACCAAAATTGTAATTACACACTGTAACCTTTACAAAGAAATAAACCTTTTATCTTTATAAAGATACAGTGTGAGTGCTTCTTATCCTACTGACAGCTTGGGCTGTCTTTCATCCTCTTCTCACTCCTACCAATGATCTTCAGTTCCACATCTGAACTTGACTCATTTTCTTCCACATTACCTTTGTTCACTAGTGATCCTTCTGTATTCAGCTTGTTGTGCTTGGAGGTATCAGCTCATAATAACTCCTGACCCCAGCTCTGTGCTCTTATCAACTAGTTTTACCAATTCCTGGCCCCCAGGGCCCAATCATACCTACTCTTGAAACTGTGTATGGTATTTGCTTTTACATTTTCATTTTGTGCATTTCATATAGTCACCACACCAAGAATGAAAGATGCTATGTTATTCCACGAAAGCAAGGAAGATGCTATGTCATTTACTGCAAGTACAGCAGGTACTATGTTACCAACTGCAAGTAAGTCGGGTTCTATGTTACCCACTGAAAACAGGGTAGGTGCTATGCTATCAACTGCGAGTAAGGCAACTGAATTTTTTTTATTATATTTTTCTATGTTGTTTAAATTAAATTATATAACATCTCTGTTCATTTTATACATGATTAATGAACTTGAATCTGTTTGGAACAGGCTGGTCAAGGAATTAATATCAACTAATTACATATAAGAATATCAAATAATTACATACAGGAATATCAACTAATTACAAACAGGAATATCAACTAATTACATATAGGAATATCAACTAATTGCATATTTGTTACTCTCTTACTTAACCTTTTCAGGGTCAGAATCCCTGATTTGAGAAGTGCTGTCAGGGTTGAAGAATTTAAAAAAAAAAAAAAAAAAAAAAAAAAAATTCTTATGAAATGATAATCTTGTTTTCGAAGGTAATGAAACCAAAAGTACAAAATTTGATGGAAAACTTACGGAATTATGCTCGTGCAAAATTTGCAGTCTTTGATATACTGTACTTACACTGGCAATTTCACCCACTTTAAATCTTATTTTTGGCCAATTCCACTGTTCCAGTTGACCAAACTCACAGCTATTTTGTTAGAATTCCTTCTATTACTGATTGAGCACAAGAAAATGCCCATTTACCCCTTTAACTACTCAATAAAGTGATCAGAAATTGGTAAGTTGTCAATTACACACAAAGTTTAAAAATTGCCAATTTTAAAATAGGGTCCAGAATAAACAATGTAGACATTCCTGGCACTAAAAAAACATTTCCTCTGTTCATTGGTTACATTCCCAGGCCTCTTCCATATTACGCTTGTTTTCCAATTTGAATTTTTATCCCCCCCCAAAATAGAATATTTACTGTTTCGCAGAATGCACTGCATTATTGTAATACAGTGAACCCTCGAATTTCATAATTAATTCGTTCCAGAGAGTCTGACGAATAGCAAAATTTATGAGTGGCAAAACCATTTTCCCCATAAGAAATAATGTAAATCCAATTAATCCGTTCCAGACACCCAAAAGTATTAACAAAAATTATTTTTTAATAGATTAACCCTTACACTTTTCGGCTGTATATCTGTATAGTATATGCGTCTTACGAGCCAATGTTTCCGAGGTATTAATACGTGTAAATTCTAGCGGCTTCAAATCAAGCAGGAGAAAACTGGTAGGCCCTCATGTGAGAGAATGGGTCTGTGTGGTCAGTGTGTGCAGTTTAAAAAAAATCGGGGAGCCTGTGGTGCATTGTGGGAATGCCATTTCAGTAGTCCTTATTCAGGATGCCTAGTGGTAAGAAATATCCGACTCCGGCGAATCTGGGACTTATCTCTTCTCAAGAGATAGCTCTAAAACAGATAGAAGTGTCTCTGAAGGTGAATTTCATGGTTCTGAGGAGTTTATGACTGAAAGCAATGCACAGGATACCAGAAGGAAGGAAGGAAGACAAAGAAAGTAGGTAAGTAGTAGGTAGTAAATAAGTAAGTACACTTATTTTCATAGAACTGCTATTAGCTTCTAGAAGCTTGGTGTGGTGTGTGTGTGTGTGTGTGGAGTCCACACACACACAAACACACACACACACACACACACACACACACAAAGCTTCCAGAAGCTGACAGCAGCTGTCAAAATGACATATTATACCATCATTCACCATCCTCACTACCTGTCAACACCCATGGGGTCCGGTGCCTTCTTCCTCCTTCCTACCTAGTTACCTACCTATTTACTTACCTACTTACTTACCTACCTACTTACCTACTTACTTACCTACCTACTTACTTACCTCTTACCTACATACCTACTTTCTTTCTTTCATAGAACTGCTATTAGCTTCTGGAAGCTTGGTGTGGGGAGTACTCACTTAATTACTCATCTAATTTTGGTTGCAGGGGTCGAGACTCAGCTCCTGGCCCTGCCTCTTCACTGAATGCTACTAGGTCCTCTCTCTCCCTGCTCCAAGAGCTTTATCATACCTCGTCTTAAAGCTATGTATTGTTCCTGCTTCCACTACATCACTCGCCAGACTGTTCCACTTCCTGACTGAAGAAATACTTCCTAACATCCCTTTGACTCATCCGAGTCTTCAACTTAAAAGCGTGACCCCATGTTTCTGTGTCCCCTCTCTGGAACATCCTGTCTCTGACCACCATGTCTATTCTACGCAGTATTTTGTATGTCGTTATCATGTCTCCCCTGACCCCTCCTGTCCTCCAGTGTCGTCAGGCCGATTTCCCTTAACCTTTCTTCGTAGGACATTCTCCTTAGCTCTGGAACTAACCTTGTCGCAAACCTTTGCACTTTCTCTAATTTCTTGACATGCTTGACCTGGTGTGGGTTCCAAACTGGTGCTGCATACTCCAGTATGGGCCTGACGTACACGGTATACAGTGTCTTGAACGATTCCTTACTGAGGTATAGGAACGCTATTCTCAGGTTTGCCAGGCGCCCATATGCTGCAGCAGTTATCTGGTTGATGTGTGCTTCCGGGGATGTGCTTGGTGTTATACTCACCCCAAGATCTTCCTCCTTGAGTGAGGTTTGCAATCTTTGGCCACCTAGCCTATACTCTGTCTGTGATCTTCTTTGCCCTTCCCCAATCTTCACGACTTTGCATTTGGCGGGGTTAAATTCAAGAAGCCAGTTTCTAGGCCAGGTGTCCACCCTGTCCAGATCTCTTTGAAGTCCCGCCTGATCCTCATCTGATTTAATTCTCCTCATTAACTTCACATCGTCTGTAAACAGGGACACTTCTGAGTTTATCCCTTCCATCATGTCATTCACATATACCAAAAATAGCACTTGTCCTAGGACCGACCCCTGTGGGACCCCACTCATCACAGGTGCCCACTGTGATACCTCATCATGTACCATGACTTGTTGTTGCCTCCCTGTTAGGTATTCTCTGATCCATTGCAGTGTCCTTCCTGTTATATGCACCTGATCCTCTAGCTTCTGCACTAATCTCTTGTGAGAAACTGTGTTGAAAGCCTTCTTGCAGTCCAAGAAAATGCAATCAACCTACCCCTCTCTCTCATGTCTTACTTCTGTTACTTTATCATAAAACTCCAGAAGGTTTGTGACACAAGATTTGCCTTCCATGAATCCATGCTGGTTGTCATTTATACTCTTGTTCCATTCCAAGTGCTCTACCATTCTCCTGACAATCTTCTCCATGACTTTGCATACTATACATGTCAGTGACACTGGTCTATAGTTCAGTGCCTCTTTTCTGTCTCCTTTTTTAAAAATGGGAACTACATTTGCAGTCTTCCATACCTCAGGTAGTTGCCCAGTTTCAAGGGATGTGCTGAAGATTGTGGTTAGTGGCACACACAGTGTTTCTGCTCCCTCTCTAAGGACCAATGGGGAGATGTTGTCCGGTCCCATTGCCTTTGTGGTGTCAAGGTCACTTAGCAACTTCTTCACCTCCTCCTCAGTTCTGAGTATGTCATCCAACACTCGTTGGTGTCCCCCTCTGTCCTGCCTTCCCAGAGTCCTTCCTGTCTCCACTGTAAATACTTCCCTAAATCTTGTGTTGAGCTCCTCACATACCTCTTGATCATTTCTCGTGAGTTCCCTACCTTCTTTCCTCAGCCTGATCACCTGGTCTCTGACTGTTGTCTTCCTCTTAATGTGGCTATACAGCAGTTTTGGGTCAGACTTGACTTTCGATGCTATGTTGTTTTCGTACTGTCGCTGGGCCTCCCTCCTTATCTGTGCATACTTGTTTCTGGGTCTTTGACTACTCTCCTTATTTTCCTGGGTCCTTTTTTTTTTTGTGTGTGTGTGTGTGTACAGCCCACACACACACACACACACACCACACCAAGCTTTCAGAAGCTAATAGCAGTTCTATGAAAGTGTCCAGTGACTATATATGTGTATACATATTATATAACAATAGTAATAGACAATTTTTTGTATTGTTGGTTTGTGTAAACAAGTTATGTAAATGTAGATGAATGGTTCAGAGAACCAACAAGTTGATAAATTAGACACATGTGCAATACTTGGGTATCTTTAATGAGGAAACGTTTCACCACACAGTGGCTTCATCAGTCCATACAAAGGAGAATGGTGAAGAACAGGAGTTTGAGGTAATCAGTACCTCAGCCTTGAGTTGATGTGGTTAGTCCATCAATCTTGAAAAGAATACAGCATATGTGCAAAGAAGTAGCTTATATACTGTAGGCAGGAGAGGTGCAGCTTATTGTGTTGCATACCAGTGTATATATGTACATTGTACCTAAGTTTGGTCTCACAGGCCACGAAAGTTACTGGGAAAAAAATATTGGAAAATACAAGAAACCTTCTAATGGGAGTAAATATGAGTGTACCGGGTGAGTGGCATTCGCTGCTGTTGCCATACGTGGCTCATTTTCTGCCAACCTCAATGTAACCTTGCAAAGAAATAACCTATGTTTATTTTACGCCTCTATATCTCGGTAAGTATTGATTGCAAAAATTTTTTTTTTAGGTTTAAAACACTCAGCTAATTAATCCTAACATTTTGGTAAGAATTTTTTTTTTTTTAATATTTTGCGACACAGGAAGACAGTTTCAGAATAGGGCTTGCGACAGTGAAAGGGTTAAATATAGATTTACATACAGAAAAGAATGAGAAATCAAGTATAAAACAATAATAACATCACACTTACCTTTATTGAAGACTCTTGCTTGCTCCCCCAAGCAATAAAATTTGATAATTCTATTCACTCATGCGCAAGTCCCACTCAAATCAAACCACGTGTGTGGGGAAGTATCCTGGCTGGTGTGTGTCAGAAGTATCCTGGCTGGTGTGTGTGAGGAAGTACCCTGGCTGGTGTGGGGAAGTACCCTCTCTGGTGGTATAAACCTTAGTAATAAATACCGACAAGTTGGTTTAGAAAGACACGTAAGCAAACACTATAACATATTTATTAGAAAACGTTTCGGTCCTGGGACCTTGATCACTTCTAACATACAGAGGTAGAAAGACATTATATATATATAGGCGGAGAGTGAGATGTGACGCACGTGACCTGAGGAATGTCATAAGAACATAAGAATGGAGGAACACTGTAGAAGGCCTACTGGCCCATGCGAGGCAGGTCCTTATCAAAACAACCTCTGTCTATGATGAGGACCAGTAGACGATGAAATCATGTGACTCCTGTGTTGTTGGGTCGGTGCTGCTTAAGTATCATGTATGCCAATGTTTTTGAAATTTTGTAGTTTCCAGTGTTGCGTTCTATAGTGTCGGTGACGGTGATTAGTGAGGCTTCTAGGCACCGTCGGCGTCTGAGGTCTGGTTCGGTGAGAACGAGTTGTGCCTTGTTCCAGTTCATCAAATGCCCCGTTGAGTCTCTGTGGAGGACACAGGCGTACCTTACATCGTCTCTGTTAGAGGCATTTCGATGCTCATTCAGGCGGACTGCAAGATCTCTGCCTGTCTCGCCTACATATTTCTTGGGACAGAACCCACAGGGGATCGTGTAGACGCCTGCTGTAGAAGTTAGAGGTGTGGGGCTGCGTTTAGTAGTGAGGTCTTTGATAGAGGATGTGTTTATGGTGGAAACGTTGATGTTACTCATAGCAAGTGCCCGGCGAGTATTCGTGGCAACATCGCCACATGGGAGTACTATGAACTGTTTAGGGGGCTGTTCCATGGGCGGTTTGTTGAGGATAGCTTGTGCCTTGAGTCTGCAATCTCGGATGAAGAAAGATGGGAACTGAAGACGTGTAAAGGCTTGCGTCTACACGATCCCCTGTGGGTTCTGTCCCAAGAAATATGTAGGCGAGACAGGCAGAGATCTTGCAGTCCGCCTGAATGAGCATCGAAATGCCTCTAACAGAGACGATGTAAGGTACGCCTGTGTCCTCCACAGAGACTCAACGGGGCATTTGATGAACTGGAACGAGGCACAACTCGTTCTCACCGAACCAGACCTCAGACGCCGATGGTGCCTAGAAGCCTCACTAATCACCGTCACCGACACTATAGAACGCAACACTGGAAACTACAAAATTTCAAAAACATTGGCATACATGATACTTAAGCAGCACCAACCCAACAACACAGGAGTCACATGATTTCATCGTCTACTGGTCCTCATCATAGACAGAGGTTGTTTTGATAAGGACCTGCCTCGCATGGGCCAGTAGGCCTTCTACAGTGTTCCTCCATTCTTATGTTCTTATGACATTCCTCAGGTCACGTGCGTCACATCTCACTCTCCGCCTATATATATATAATGTCTTTCTACCTCTGTATGTTAGAAGTGATCAAGGTCCCAGGACCGAAACGTTTTCTAATAAATATGTTATAGTGTTTGCTTACGTGTCTTTCTAAACCACCCTCTCTGGTGTATGGGGAAGTACCCTGGCTGGTGTGTAGGGAAGTGCCCTGGCTGGTGTGTTCTTTCTTGAATTCTATTGTGTTTCTTTACCAAAGGGCTGGCACTAGGAGCTTTCTTTTGGCCCATAGTGGCTTACTTAGCAGTTGCAAGCACAAAAAACAATGGATTATTACGAAATTGATCATATGAATGTGTAGGGTGATGGTCACGCGTCGATGAACAATGCCACACTGACTATGAATGGTGTTTGGTGAGCCTTTGTATGCGCGTTGACACTGGGAGGCTGCTCATATACGTTCCGGACAATCGATGAATGACGGGGCAAATTACGAACCATAAGGCTATAGTATTTTGATGAAAAAACTTTACGAAAGGTGAAATTTATGAAGCACAAGGCTTACGAAACTCAAGGGTCCACTGTAGTTGTATAAACAATGTCAGTGTATTTGTGAACGTGTATCAGACCGACCAGTTGGACACGTATTGGATGAGTGATGTAATTTATGTACTCTGGAATATCAGCAAAAATCGAACATTTCCACAAATCTGAGCTCAGTTTCAAGCTACTTTCAGTCCAGAAACCAATCAACATCATCTCTAATTCTGTAATATACCTTCCATTCTATCAATTGAGACCAAGAATACAACCATAAAAACCATACAAAAGTACACTTTAAAGGCAGTTTTAAATCAAAACTTGGTTGCAGTTTTTTTCCCAGGATTTTTCTATATGGTGCACACTTATCCAACAGACCCATTCTCTCATATCTAGGCCCACAATTTTCTGCTCACAACTTACCTGAGAGAGCTGAGCTCATGGCATAGTACTATGGCACTGATCCAAAGTTCAAAGCTTTAGTACTATGGTTCTTTGCAAAGGTTACAATTTGTGAAATGTTGTTTTGTTTTGTTTTATGGCACCCACTCCAAAAGGGTTAACAAATATATTATTTTGTGTGTTCATTTAATGCATAGATGACTGGCTGATATTTGTTTAAAACAAATTATGCAGGAATTAAACATGTTTCCTCTACACTGTGAGTTTGTAAGAAAGATTTTTTTTCCTGTTTTTGGGATCAAATGCACTGACAAATGGTATCAAAATTATTAGAATACTCAAGTGAAGAAATAAATTTGTGGTATAAACCTTGGTAATAAATACCGACAAGTTGGTTTAGAAAGACATGTAAGCAAACACTGTGACATATTTATTAGAAAATGTTTCGGTCCTGGGACCTTGATCACAGTCCTGGGACCTTGATCACAGTCCTGGGACCTTGGGAAGTGATCAAGGTCCCAAGACCAAAATGTTTTCTAATAAATATGTCATACTGTTTGCTTATGTGTCTTTCTAAACCAAATAAATTTGTAAATAATTAAATAAAAAATCAATGTTTTTACCAGAAATTAAATTCCTTAAAACACCCTTGGTCCCATTTATCTGGGATAAGAGAGTAATTGCTATGTATATAAACATTTAACCCTTTCAGGGTCCGTCCCATAGATCTACGGCTTTACATTCAGGGTCCAAACCATAGATCTATGCCAAAATTCTAGCGGCGTCAAATTTAGCACGAGAAGGCTGGTAGGCCTACATCTGAGAGAATGGGTCTGGGTGGTCAGTGTGCACACCATAGAAAAAATCTGGACGCCCGCATGGCATTGTGGGAACGCCAGCAAAGTAGCTTTGTTCATAGTGCCTGGCGGCAAGATGCTCTCACTCCCCACTCACTCTCTGGGTGAATTCTGATTCTCCTCTTCACAAATTACAATTCTAAGACTGATGGAAGTGGAGCTGAAGACAAATTCTATGGTTTTGAATCATATGGTACCATTGTGCCATATGGTACAATCGTACCATATGGTACAATGGTGCCATGCCATACAATGGTATCATATGGTACATTGGTATCATATGGTACAATGGTACCATATGGTACAATGTACCATATAGTACATTGTACCATATGGTACATTATATCATATGGTACAGGGTACAGGGACCCTAATGGAAATAAGTCTGTCTGACTTTTTTGGGTTATCCTAGATTCTCCAAACATATGCTGCTAAGTATATTCTATGTAACTTTATTTGTGTATAACTAAATAAACTTACTTATGATGCCACATGTGCTTGAGTAAGTTTATTCAGGTGTACAGAAATACAATTACGTAGATTATCATACATAACAGAATATGTATAAAATCCTAGGATAACCCAAAAGTCAGGGTGACTTATTTCAATAGTTATCCCTGTATCTCTACCATATGGTGTCCTGTACTATATGGTACCCTGTACTATATGGTACCCTGTACCATATGGTACCCTGTGCCATATGGTACCCTGTGCCATATGGTACCCTGTACCATATGGTACCCTGTACCATATGGTACCCTGCACCATATGTTATCCTGTACTGCATGGTACCCTATACCATATAGTACAATGTACCATATGGCACCTGTAACATATGATACCGTGTACCACATGGTCAATAGGTGTTGGTGGCATGAGACACCAGCCAAGACTGAGTGAGTGGCGACGCAAGCTAGCTACTGACTCTCCAGTTTCCGAGACAAAGTGTTTTGTCATCCACCTCAAGGAACACGTCAGGTTCCTGTACACTTGTAAATATATAATAGAACATTACTAATATACAACATTTTTGCATATTTTTGTTGTAAACAACTATTGTAAACAAAATAATAATGAAAATATTAGTGTGTTTATTGTGAATACAACAGTACCATATGGTACAATGAACTATATGGTATCATTGTACTGTATGGTACAATGTACCATATGGTACCATTACACCATATGGTACCATAAGGTACCATTGCACCATATGGTACCATTGTATCATATGGTACCATTGTATCATATGGTACCATTGTACCAAATGGTGCCATTGTACCAAATGGTGCCATTGTACCATATGGTACCATTGTATCATGTGCCACTGTGCCATATTGTACCATATGGTACCATTGTATATGGTGCCATTGTACCATATAGTACAATTGCACCCTATGGCACCATTGTACCATATGGTACTACATGGTACCATTGTATTCAACACAATAACTGCACTAATATTTTCATCATTTTGTTTACAATAAACTTATAAACAAGTTTTGTAAGCAATATAATGATAAACAAATTAGTGCAGTTATTGCATGGAATACAATGAGTGTTAACTTATACAATATACATTATACTGGTCTCACAGGCCACAAATGTTATTAGAAAAAGAAAAAACTAGAAAAGAAAAGAAAAAAGTATAAAAACCGTAAAATAAAAAAAATGGGATTTTGCTGAAGTCACTGATGTTGCCGCCACCCGGTCATTTTGGGTCAACTTCCCGCCACTATATCTCGGTAAGTACTGATCAGAAATTTTTTTTTTGTCTTACTACCTTCACAAAAATATACTCTTTAATTCTGTAAGAATTTTTTTTTTTTTTTTCAAAATTTCTTGGACACTGGAGCACCACTTCAGATTTTGGCCTTGGACCCTGAAGGGGTTAAGTAGTTCTCATTCTTTAGGGAGAAGACTCTTCCTCTTTCAACAAACCGGCAGCATCCCACCGAGGCAGGGTGGCCCAAAAAGAAAAAACAAAAGTTTCTCTTTTGAACTTAGTCGCCTCTTATGACATGCATGGCTTACGGAGGAAGAATTCTGTTCCACTTCCCCATGGAGAAGAGAGACTTATAGTAAGGAAAATACTATATTACAGTACTGAAAACTGAATTATAATATTTCAATAACAATGCAAGCATAAGTTAACATACATATAATACAGTCTGCTCTCTTATAAATTACCTGTACACAGTTCAATTAAACCATGGAACAGGTGGAATTTGAACCTATGGCCAGGAGTTTTAGGACTCGCCCACCATGGGTTCAAACCTCACCCATTCCCTGGCTTGCAATTGTTTTATTACAATTTTGTGAGTCAAGATATAGTTCAATTTTTAGCAAATGCAACTGAAAAAAGCATAAAAAAATGAACAGTGTGTACTGGTAAGACCTTCCATGTGCTACAAAATTTCTGACATACTCTTTCAATCACATTTAAAAAAAATTGCATTTTAAGGAGAAGCTGTATAAGAGAACTGAATATATAATGGAAACAATGTGTAAGTTTCATGAAAATATGGGAAAAGGTTGCTATAAAAGTGCATGACCACATCTTTCAAAAAGTTAATAAAACAAAAAAACACCCATCATTTTTGTGCATTTACACAAACAACTAGACACTCCTAGTTTGTGTAGGTGCACGATAGTGCTCAGGTATTTTTGTTCATAGACAACACAAGTAAACTAAATGTAAAACACCTTACTGCTAACCTGGAAGTAATGGGTATTGGCTCGGACTTGACAGCTATCACAATGTCCGTGTCGGTTACATCAACACCTGTAATGACCAATTATTACACATAAATAAAGACAATTATATTAATTATTGAACATTAAAATGGTATAAAATACCGACAGGTTGTTAGGTAAGACACATATGCGACAGTTAGGTATCTATTTCGAAACGTTTCGCCTACACAGTAGGCTTCTTCAGTCGAGTACAGAAAAGTTGATAGAAGCAGAAGAGATTTGAAGACGATGTAATCGTCTTCAAATCTCTTCTGCTTCTATCAACTTTTCTGTACTCGACTGAAGAAGCCTACTGTGTAGGCGAAACGTTTCGAAATAAAGATACCTAACTGTCGCATATGTATATTAATTATACTAAGTTTGTATAGTGTGATTCTTTTGTAAATTGAATAACAAGAGTTATTCAATTTACAAGTGTTGTTCAATTCTGGATAAATTTCTTCAAATTATATTTGCAAAAAAATTGCATTATAAACCCTCAACATAATGAACTTTTAAAACTATGGACAAAATCCACTGGTTAAATTGTACTTTTCAATGTTTATTGCAATATTCCTGCAGCGTGTGTACAGTACTATATTAGGTGTACACGAAAGTACTTTTGTACATTTTTATTGCTATTTTTTAATATTCTGATTTAACCCTTTCAGGGTCCGTGCCGTAGATCTACAGCTTTATGATGAGGGTCCAAACCATAGATCTACGCCAAAATTCTAGCGGCTTCAAATTTAGCGCAAGAAGGCTGGTAGGCCTACATCTGAGAGAATGGGTCTGGGTGGTCAGTGTTCACACTACAGAAAAAATCTGAACGACTGCATGGCACTGTGGGAACGCAACCAAAGTAGCTTTGTTCATCATGCCTGGCGGCAAGGAAGCTCTCACTCCTCACTCACTCTCCGGGCGAATTCTGACTCTCCTCTTCACAACTTAAAGTTCTAAGACCGATGGAAGTGGATCTGAAGAGGAATTCTATGGTTTTGAACCATATGGTACCATTGTACCATATGGTACAATGGTGCCATGTCATACAATGGTATCATATGGTACAATGGTACCATATGGTACAATGTACCATATAGTACATTGTACCATACAGTACATTATACCATATGGTACATTGTATCATATGGTACAGGGTACAGGGACCCTAATGGAAATAAGTCTGTCTGACTTCTTTTGGTTATCCTAGGTTCTCCAAACATATGCTGCTATGTATGATAATCTATGTAACTTTATTTGTGTATACCTAAATAAACTTACGATGCCACATATGCTTGAGTAAGTTTATTCAGGTGTACACAAATACAGTTACATAGATTATCATACATAACAGCATATGTATAAAATCCTAGGATAACCCAAAAAAAGTCAGGGTGAATTATTTCCATAGGGATCCCTGTATCTGCACCATAAGGTATCCTGTACTGTAAGGTACCCTATACCATATAGTACAATGTACCATATGGTACCTTGTAACATATGATACCATGTACTATATGGTCAGTTACAGATGTTGCTGCCACCAGGCAAGACTGAGTGAGTGACGACGCAAGCTAGCTAGTGACTCGGCAGTTTCCAAGACGAGCGCTTTGTCATCCACCTCAAGGAACATGTCGAGTGGCTGTACATTTGTAAATATATAATAGAACATTACTAATATACAACATTTTTGCATATTTTTGCTGTAAACAATTATTGTAAACGAAATAATGATGAAAATGTTAGTGCGGTTATTGTGTTGAATACAACAGTACCATATAGTACCATATGGTACAATGAATCATATGGTATCATTGTACCATATGGTACCATTGCACCATATGGTACCATTGCACATGGTACCACTGTATCATATGGTACCATTGTACCAAATGGTGCCATTGTACCATATTCTACCATGTTACCATTGAATCATATGGTGCCATTGTACCATATAGTACCACTGTACCATATGGTACCATTCTCAGTAGTAGTACCAGTTCCTAGTAACCAGTTACCAGTAACCAGTGTACCAGTAGATGACTCACTACCAACCGTCTCTGCGTGAATCACTGACTGTATTCATATTGCTGCTGACCATAGCAGGATTTCAAACACCCCCTCACCCATAGGCACTGTGAGTCAGTCGTAGTTAGCCAGCAGAGAGAGACAGGTCGGCTGTTGGTGCCTTCCCATACTTTCCGTTATATTATACGTACTACCAGCCTACGTGAGAATTCTTACCCTATCCACGTTACCGAAAATCCACATGACAAATGGTGACACCGGTGTGGGAGTGGATTTAAGGGTATTTCAAGATGTTAGAAGACTGTTTGTGGGGAGCCGGCAGGTCAAAGGTGAACTGTCCGCCACCTCCAGATACTCGCTACCCTCACTCACCTCCACCCTGTACTCCAGCCTGAAAGGCTGTTGCAGCCGTTTTTCAAGCTTCCTGGCTTAGTTCGTGTGCTAATTGCTTCAATCTCTGAGGGGTTGACCCGGATTTTGCAATTAAGCCAGTCAGTAAGCCAGACTGTGGAAGTGAACGCTAGTCAGCCTACCATCCAGCCTGTCTCCTGTCATCCACCTGCTCCTTCATGCTGTGTGCATCGTTACACGTCTTCCAGTCAGTCATTCTCGTGGGTTAAGCCAGTCAGTCAACCCAGCTTCTAACCCAGCTGAGAGAGAGAAGTAAGCCACGCACGTTCCTCTGAAGTATTGTTTCATGTATCGCTTGTGCTTGGATGCTGGTAAGAGTGGTCTTCATCATCCCTGTGGCATTGTGATTTAGTTAAGCCACCTTGTGCGTGGTGAGAAGTGCGTGGCAGTGAGAGCGCACAGGGCCAGCTTGTCCCGCTGCCCCCACCACCCGCCACCCACCTCATCTACCTGTGGGGTTTTTCTTTTTCAACGGATGTACCGGGTCCTAGTACTGTTTTGGCTCACATAATTGGTCAAGAGATTGTAGCTGAGCGCCAACGATAAAGCCAGTTATGTGAGTTCACCGAGAAAGCGCATTTCTTCCGAAAACAGTGTGAGTGTAGGAGGCGTAATCACCTGCAGGACAACCTTCCCCTCATCACTTGTCATCCCGTCTTCTACTCCAGATTTCAGTGATAATTTTCAAGAGACATTTTCCTGCATTTAAAGACATTTGCATGTGTGAGACATTTACAGTGAATTTCTTGCGTACTCTAAGCTTTGTGTTTTCAGTGTAGACTCAGTGTTTCTTTGACTCATTATTTTTGCAATATTTTCCAGTGTTATTGCTCATCTCTTGTGTTTCATTTTTATAATTTTTATCTGTGTTTTTTTTTATGCTACTCCATGTCTTTAGTAAGTATTATTGTGTAGTGTACCAGTCAGTCACTCCGTGTGAAATAATTTATTCATTTTTATCTTGTGTTCTTTCAGCATTGTATTCTCTAGTATTTGTCATTGTAGTTCATGAAGTGATATTCACACAAGTATACCAAATTATCCATTTATTTCTGTGTGTGTCTTTTTTCCGTATGCCAGCAGTGTCTCATTCCCTGATCTTTTCGCAGACTTGTGTACCATTATTTTTGTCAGCAATTTTTGTCGTATCAGTCACAGCAAGATTTTGTTGTAAGAATATACTAAAAAAAAAAAAAAAAAAAAAATGAATAAGTGAATATGTTGATTGTGCCCCGCCACTTGTAAGCGTTGTGTGCCCCGTCACTTGTAAGTGTTATACTTCCAGTTTTGTTTCTTGTTTTATTTTTATTCATATTTTTCATATTTTTTTGAACAAATTCATTCTTAGTGTAATTTTAATTTCTTTTTTTTTTTAACATAAAGTGCTTTCTTTACTCTGAGTAAATTGTTTTGTCTAATTTACAATTAAGAGTTAAAGTGTTCAATCAGTTTTTCTTCATATTTTTATTTTATTATTTAACCTACATTTTCCCAGTGTAACTTTTATTATTGCAGTGATTATTTCTGCATCTTATTTTGTTGCACTTGTTCTGCAGTGAATTATTTTCTTTTATTGACATTATTATTCTCAGTTCATTATTGTTTGAGTCTTGTTTTTCATTTTATTATTTTTCCTGACATTGTCTGTATTATATTTTAATTTTGTTTATGCATTCTTATAAAATATTTAAATTTCCCAGTTATCTCTCGTTGCATATAATTTAGTGATTTTATTTTATACTTTTTACATTGATTTACAGTTTTATTAGTTAATTTCTTTATTAGCAAGAGTATAGACAGCTCATTTTGCATTTAATTCAGTCTCCAATAATATTTTTACTTGTAAATTTCAATGTAATTTTTTTTATCTTGTCCAGCAGTCCTTTACATTGAGTTGTTCTTCCTCTTGCAGTGTATCTTAGACATTTTTTTTATTACTTCTGCAGAATTAGTTGCATCTCTTTTATTTTAATTTTAACATTTTATATCATTTTTATTGTTCATTATTTTTGCCTTATTTGTTCTTGTGCAACTTCTTTGCCATTATGTCTCACATATCTTCAAGTGATACTTTAGTGAATGTTGACACTCAGACCTCTCAGGCTACTGCTGCTCCTGTCATCAGTCCTCACAGTTCCTTGGCGACTGACAGAGCGACCCAGACACTGAGACACTAAAGTTTTACTCGTGATTCCCTTGATGCGTTACCTTTATTCAATGGACATGTATATAGTCTTGAAGCATGGTTTACTGCCATTCGTTCTCGTGGTAATGTTCTAGTTGAAGGTCATCCTTCAGAGGAAAGTCTTATCAGACTTGCGAAAGAAGCTCTTCATCGATCCCCTGCTGATGTTCACGTTGTTGATCTCCTTGATATGCGAGACTTCAGGAATCTTACTAAGTGGTCACAATATGAGGAATTGATTCGTTCTTTCCTCGTACCAGTAAAAACAGCTGATCCATATGTCGTTCTTAGGGAACTAGTGAATGCTACACCCATGACTAATGAATCGTTGAGTGCCTTTGCTGTTAGATTAGACAAACTTTTATCATCATTTATCAATGCTGTCCAGTCCTCAGCTTTTGTCCCTGACGAGCATAAACCATCCACAGCATCGTTTGCTAAAATAGCAGCTTTTGGAGCAATCAAAGAAATAATGCCGCTTGCTTCCGTGTGTGCTTATGAGGCTAATCCTCCAACTGTGACGATGGAAACCCTTACAGCTCTAAATCATGTACGTTCATTATGCCCCCAGGGTACTTTCCCATGTATCAAAAGTAATTTCACAGCTATGCCTCAGTCTGCACCACCTCTTGTTTGCGCCACAGCGACAAATCGTGGTCGTCAACCATCTCAGCGATCACCAAGGACCAGTGTACAGAGTCATTATAAACCTCGTAGTACAGTGGACCCCCGGTTAACGATATTTTTTCACTCCATAAGTATGTTCAGGTGCCAGTACTGACCGAATTTATTCCCATAAGGAATATTGTGAAGTAGATTATTCCTTTCAGACCCCCAAACATACACGTACAAACGCACTTACATAAATACACTTACATAATTGGTCGCATTTGGAGGTAATCGTTATGCGGGGGTCCACTGTATTTATAGTATATTCAGTAACCATAGTCAGTGGACTTGTTACAACTGTGGTTTCCGTGGCCATATTGCAATTAATTGTCCTGATAGTCACCCTAAGAGGTGTCGTGCTGATGATGAGTAACAGTCAGATCTTCCTTACTGTACTTATCATAGAATACATGGACATGACACATCTGAGTGCAATGCTCTCTACAACCTTCAGTACTCTAGGTCTTTCCGTGGCCGTTCCAACTGCAGAACCCGTAGAGGAAATAGACATTGTGGTTCTCAAAATAACCAGAACCAGGCTCATTCTTCGAATTCGGGGGAATTCGAGCGCCCCAGTCAAACCGTCCCATGGTGACAGTAGGTGATAATGAGTACACCATCCCCGTTCACAATTCCTTTGAAGCCTTAAGCAGTCTCGAGAATGACAATCCTGCTGATGATGTTGCTTCACACGTCTCTGACGTAGATTTGGGGATGAAGTGGAACAAATCTTTTCTGATGACAATCCACCTTTTTGTTTGCACATAACTTCCAATGCAACCATAGGCCCTATAGTGCAAGCATCTGTTCATAATGTGCCCGTTCATTTGTTCATGGACTCTGGTGCGCAAGTCAATATTATCATGTCTAGTTTGTTTAGGGATAAGCAGTTACGACATGTCCTTCTCGTAGAACCGACTCATGTGTCCTCCCTTAGTGGAGTAGTTGGTTCTCACCTGCGTGTCCGAGGTCGGACTTCCCTCACTTTTTCTATCCAAGGTAGAGATTTCACTGATTCCTTCCTTGTTGTCGACCAGATTATTTTCCCTGGTGACCTTCTACTGGGATTTGCTTCCATGCGAGACTTACGCATTGTGCTCGACCCTTATCGATGGCATGCCCAAATTGATGACTTGATCGTACCATTTTGGGGTTACCAGCTTGGATCCGAGATCTGCCATACTGCCACAGAGTACGACATTCGAATTAAGTCCTTACAGGCCAGTGAATTTTCCAGTAGCGTAACCAAGCGGTCAGGCACTGATGATCCTGTCATTCCTGTCTGTGTTCTTGCAACTTCAGACTTGCAAGATAGTGTCCAGTTACCTCAAGTGTCCGAGGACGCTCTGACTACCTTGAGTGCTGAGCCTATCCCTGCAATGTCTGCTAGTTCAAGTAGTAGTTTCTCCACAGGGGACGCCTTGTCGGAAAACAATTACTTGCAACTAGTAATGCCATCTCTTGTTGATGTAACATGCAGTCTGCAGAAAGACGTTTCTGTCGCAGCTAGTGCCCTCACTAGAGTGTCTGTTGTTGTTCCTAGTGTTCCAGATGGAGATAACGTCCTAGTTGACAGTGACTCCTGCAAAGTAAAAGGTCTATTTGTTGAACCATCCTTACATGTTGTAAGAGATAGTAAGATCCATTTCTTCTTAGCTAACACTTCTGGTCACAGTGTTCGTCTCAGAGCAAATACCAATCTTGTTGACCTTGTTCACTATCCTTACCCTGTTCAGGTAGAGGATGAGTTGTCACCTGACCAGTGGGTCGGTGATATTTCTACCGGGGAGACCTCATCCACTTCACTGGATCAATCTGTTCCACCAGTTGAGGAGAAAGACATAGCTCCCACTGACTTCCCAGATGAAGTCAAGCGTTTGTTGACTCTGTTGAACAAACGTCGTAAAGCCATTGCCTTACCAGGTGAGAAGATGGGTATAACGAACTTACTGTCCCATCGTATTCCACTTGAACCTGGTACTAGACCTATCTATATACCTGCGTACAGAATGCCTCATTCACAAGTTGCTGTCGCAGAAGAATTGATCAATCAAATGCTTGATGATGGAGTTATTGCACCTAGCAATTCACCTGGGAATGCGCCCTTGATCCTAGTACCTAAGAAGGATGGTACTTGGCGCCCAGTGATTGACTTTAGGAAGTTAAATGCGAAAACTATCCCAGATCGCTTCATCAGAGATAACAAAGTCTTTTCAACCCTGGACTTGTTACAAGGGTTTTGGCAAGTCCCTCTTCACGAGGACAGCCAAGAGCTAACTGCATTTTCCACTCCTACAGGTCATTATCACTTCCTCCATATGGCGTTTGGATTACGATCCTCCCCTATCACGTTCTCAAGGCTCATTACTAATATCTTTAGAGGTCTCATAGGTAATGCACTTATGGTGTACTTAGATGACGTAATCGTCATGTCTAAAGACGTGGATACACACTTGAAGAGACTTGATGTAGTACATGTACTTGGTAAGCTTGAAGAAGCCAATTTAAAGATCAAACTGTCTAAATGTCAATTTTTCAGATCAGAAATTAAGTTTCTTGGTCACGTAGTCACTCCTAGAGGGGTTACGACTGACCAAAGTAAAGTAACTGCAGTACTAAATTTTCCAACACCCAAAACTGCTGATGCCGTAAGATCCTTTGTGGGCTAAGCAGGTTTTTATAGATCTTTCATTGCCAATTTTTCTTCCATAGCTGTTCCTCTAACTGAGTTGCTTAAGAAAGATGATCCTTTTGTTTGGACCTTCCGTTAAAGAAAGAGAATTCCAAACTCTAAAAGAAAAGCTAACATCTGTTCCAATTTTGAAATTTCCAGATTTTTCTAAGCCCTTCTATCTGACAATTGATGCTAGTTCTATTGGCATAGGTGCCGTACTAGCTCAGAAGACTGATGGAAAGTACAACGCAGTTGCATTTGCTAGCCGAGTCCTTACGAAGGCTGAACGTAATTATACAGTAACTGAGCAAGAAGCTTTAGCAATAGTATGGTCTTTAAAGCACTTCCGAGACATTATTTATCAGTACTCTGTTCATGTCTTGACAGACCATGCTCCACTGATACCTTTATTCCTGAACAAACAACCTACTGGAAGGTTAGCCAGATGGACCTTGACTATCCAAGAGTTCAATCTCACCTTTGAATAATTACCTGGCAAGTCAAATGTAGTCGCAGATGCCTTATCGCGACATGTTAGTATAGTAACTGCAGACCCTCCATTTAGTGCTGAGGATGTAAAGAATGCTCAACGAACAGATCCCATGTGGTCTGGTGTGATTCGATTCCTGCTCCAGGAAGATCTTATTCTGAATGTGAAGCCACCAGCACCCATCAGTGACTTTGTCATGAACCAAGAATTACTGTATCAAACAGCCGAGTTGGGTACTCCTAGCAGAAGAGTATACCAGTTAGTAATTCCACAGTCACTAGTGAATGTAGCCTTACAGCTAGTTCACGATGTACCAGGTGTTGCACACCCTGGTATGGATCGTTCAGTAAAACAAGCCAGATTGAAATACTTTTGGCCTCGTATGGCAACTGATATTTCTGAGTATGTTAAGAAATGTAGTGTCTGCATGCAACATAAAGGTAATGCTAATGGTCCTAATCCAATCAAAGTGTATCCAACCACTAACGAAACTTGGGAAAGAGTTGCGCTAGATTTGTTAATTAATTTCCAATGTTCCCTCCAGGGCAACAAACATCTGTGTGTTATGGTAGACCATTTCACCAGATATTGTGAGTTAGTTCCTATTGCAGATAAGACTGCCGAGATAGTAGATAAAGCGTTTAAGGAACACATTATCTGCAGGCATACCACCCAAAGTTTTCCAGTGGGCAACGGTAAACAATATGATGTTCAATGAGGACAAATTCCAACTACTCCGTTATGGAAAACTGGAGGAGATAATAACTAGAACAGAGTATACTACTGACTCCGGCCATACAATAGAGCGGAAAAATAATGTAAGGGACCTGGGAGTAGTAATGTCTGAGGATCTCACTTTCAAGGATCACAACAGTGCCACGATCGCACGTGCAAAGAAAATGATAGGATGGATAATGAGAACTTTCAAAACGAGAGATGCCAAGCCCATGATGATCCTTTTCAAATCACTTGTTCTCTCTAGGCTGGAATACTGCTGTACATTAACATCTCCATACAAAGCAGGTGAAATCGCAGATCTAGAGAGTGTACAGAGATCCTTTACTGCACGTATAAGTTCTGTCAAGCACCTAAACTACTGGGAACGCTTGAAAGCACTTGACTTGTACTCGTTGGAACGCAGGAGGGAGAGATATATCATAATCTACACTTGGAAAATCTTGGAAGGAATGGTCCCAAATCTGCACACAGAAATCACTCCCTACGAAAGTAAAAGACTGGGCAGGCGATGCAAAATGCCGCCAATAAAAAGTAGGGGCGCCATTGGTACACTAAGAGAAAACACCATAAGTGTCCGGGGCCCAAAACTGTTCAACAGCCTCCCATCAAGCATTAGGGGAATTGCCAATAAACCCCTGGCTGCCTTCAAGAGAGAGCTGGACAGATACCTAAAGTCAGTGCCGGATCAGCCGGGCTGTGGCTCGTACATCGGACTGTGTGGGGCCAGCAGTAACAGCCTAGTTGATCAGGCCCTGATCCATCGGGAGGCCTGGTCATGGACCGGGCCGCGGGGGCGTTGATCCCCGGAATAACCTCCAGGTAACCTCCAAGTAAGTCCCTAGTAACCGATAATGGAGGTGAATTCTGTAATGAGATTCTTGAAAATTTGTGCACCTTGTACAAGATCTCTAAATCCACCATTGTTCCTCATCATCCTGCCAGCAATGGGTTAGCGGAACGAACCAATAAGAAAGTACTTCATGTCTTGAGAGTCACTATCAATCCCAACAGTGAAACTTGGGATGTCTACATTATTTATGTTATGCCTAATGTTATTTTGGAATAAATATGATAGGTAGATAACCTTTATTGATAGTAATAGTATAATTACACAATATTTTATAGTGCCATGAGCTCACACCTCCACACACCACGGTGAACCATGAGTAAATGAGAGAGACTGCTTGTGCCTTCTCTCTCTCTAGTACATCTCTAACCACCCACCAATACCTCTCAATACAGGTCTCCCTCAACATTCGTGAGGGTTAGGGGATCAAGAGCCTCGCAAATAGTGAGAAATCGCAAATGTTTGGTGCCCCAATATATTGTAGGGAAATATAATACTGCTTCCTTAACATTCCTTAACACATAAAAAATCATAAAATATTGTACTAGTGCCAGCCCTTTGGTAGAGGTGAGAAAGAGTATAGAATTCAAGAAAGACCTTGTAGCAGAGTACCAAAGTGAAGGAGGAAGAGAGAGGGAAGAATGTGCCTTTTTCAGTGATTCTATGATATGTATGATACTAAAACAGAACGAATTGATGAAGGCTATAGCACCAGCCAGCGATAAAGTGTAGTATTAACAGTGTAGCAAGTAAGTTAAGCAATTAATCGATAGAAAAATGACAGCAAGAACCTAACTCCTCCAATGTTGTTGGCGTTATATACAGTGACTGACAACACCGCCGTCTCTAGTCTCTATCTCTACTGTCGCCTCAACCACCACTATGTATGGCTTATGTCTTAGTGGCCCTTATACACCCAACAACAACACAGCAACACTTGTGACATACTTAATGACATATTTTATTCATTCTAGAGTATATATCATGTTTCTATGTTATTAATATTGTTTATTTTGTCATATTAGATGAATTGTAATAGATAAATAAGCTGCATAGTTGATATTAGTGTCATATTGAAGGACTATCTTGTCCTAACTCCAAACAAACTCTGCCACTGCCACAATTCCTAACATATGTAATGACATATTTTAAATATGATTGGGTGGCTGGGAATTTGTGAATGTTTGAAGCCTATGAAAGTGGAAAATGCGAATATTGAGGGAGACCTGTATAATGTCAGTTTTTATTAATTTGAGCATATTATCATACTTTTATGTTATACCTAATATTATTCTGGAATAAATATGATAGGTAGATAATCTTTATTGATAGTAATAGTATAATTATACAATATTTTATAGTGCCGAGAGTTACATCTCCACTAGGCATGGTGAGCCATGAATTACTGAGAGACCGTAATGCCTTCTCCCTCTCGTATAGCTCCACCCACCCTTCAAGCCTTGGCTTGAATAATTAAAAGGCTCATGGGCATTCTTTTTCGTATCTGATCATCAAACTAGATCGTTGGTAATTTCTCCATTTCTTGAATAAGGCTTTCCTGCTGCCTAGTTATTATGGCTTGAAATCCTGTTGATGCTTTCACTACCTCTTTCACTCTATCTATCCTTGAAGATAGTGGAAATGGTAGAATGCGCCAGCTTCAAGTCATCGGCTATCACTTGCACTTTCTTACCAGCTTCATACTTGTTTATAATCTTCATTTTCACCTCAAGATCGAGAACCTTCCTTTGTTTCTTGGTGCTTCCTTCAGTTGAAGTCAAGATCTTCCTTTCTGCCAATATCTTGTACTATGGGATGTGCAATAAAGTGCAAATTTTTACAAATATGTAGTCTTGGAGACAGTGAAAGCTAGTGTACTCAGTGGCTGTAGGAAGGAGACTGAGATGCTTGATGCTGAGACACCGCACTGTCCGTCTCCATGACCAAAGTTCTCATAAGGCATAAAATGCAGACACATGGGAGAACCTGGATGATTAAACTCAGTGAATAAGGTATGTTGATGGTAATAAGAATAATAATAATAATAAAAGTAATAATAATCATAAAAATAATAAATAATAATTGCTCTGGAGGGGTTTAAATGTCATACATATTTTGTACAGGTTTGGTAGCTGACATTTAAACCACTCCAGAGCAATTGTTGTTATCATTATTAATTATTATTATTATTAATACCATCGACATACCTTGTTCACTGAGTTTAATCATTTATTAAGCTGCCACGAGAGAGAATGTAAACACACAGACAAACACACTAACTAACCCCTTTACTGTGAACTTTTTTTATACTTTCATTTTCCTCTTGTTGTTCCTCTTCCAAGTGCTGCTGCACTTCTAACTATTGTGCACCCACAAGATAGAGTTAGAAGTGCAGCAGCACTTGGAAGAGGAAAATGGAAGAAATACAAAAGAAGCTGACAGTAAAGGGGTTAGCTGGTGTTTGTCTGTGTGTTTACATTCTCAGTGTCTCTAGTGACAACTTAATTAACCCTCTTACTGTCGAGACCCCAAATCCTGAAGTGTCTCTGTGTGGCGCAAAATATTTGAAAAACAAAAAAATTATTTTTTCTTATGAAATGACAGAGAATCTTTAACTGTTGGTAATGACACCAAAAGTATGAAATTTGATGGAAAACTTATGGAATTACATTCTCATGAAGTTAGCAATCTCGGCGATGCATATGCATCGGCGATTTCGCCCACTTTGAGCCCTATTTTTGGCCAATCCCATTGTTCCAGTTGACCAAACTCATAGCTGTTTCTTTAGAACTCAATCTGCTCTATCGATTGAGTACAAGAAACTGCTCATTCACTGATTTCAACTACCCAATAAAGTGGTCAGAAATTGGCAATCTGGCCAATTTCACACAAATTTCAACAGATGCCAAGTTCAAAATAGGATCCAGAATAAACAATGCAGACATTCCTGGCACTAAAATAACATTGTCTCTGTTCATTAGTCACATCTCCAGGCCCCTCTTACAGTGGAACCTCAAATTTTGAACGTATCGCTTATCAAACTCTCCAAAAATAGAACCCTTTTTTCGAACCAACTTTGTCCCTATTATCGAACTCGCCCCTATTTTCAAACCACCGGGTACCGGACCTGTCCGGCAGCCCACTGTGTCCGCGTCCCCACGCAGGCGCCATGAGCCAGTCTGGTTTTTGATGCTTGAGTGAACACTAACCTGCACTCTCATTCAAACATTTTATGATTATTTCATTGTGTTTAGTGCTAGTGAGACTGTGAAATAAGCTACAATGGGAGCAATGAAACTTGCTAGTGGTACCCATGTGGTAAAGAAAGTGAGAAACACCATAGATGTGAAGAAGGAAATAATACAGAAGTGGAATGATGTCCAAATGTTTGTGGAGAGTACCACCCTGAGCAAGCCAAAACAAGCCATCTTTGCAACAAGTTCAGTGACAGAACCATATCCCATTTTAGGGAAATCTTAAAGAGGCACCAGAAAGAAACAAAGGACTGTGAACAGTTATTTTGTGAGACAGGGTTTCAGTGACTCTCAAGCTGGTCCTAGTGGCATTAAAAGACAGAGAAGGGAAGTAACCCCAGAGAGGGCTTTGATACCTGAAGTCCTCATGGAGGGGGATTCTCCTTCCAAACACTAACCCCAACTCCCTCTTTCCTCCTCCCTATCTTCCAGATGTCATCACCAATCTTCAATAAAGGTAAGCAAAATGTTATTTTATATGTTTATTTAAATTTATTAATACATAATTGAACACTATATTTGTTGTGTGTATGTAAAACTATAATTAATCTCTATAAAATGTATGTTTTTGGTGAATATTTTTGGGTTTCTGGAAAAAATTAATTGTATTTCCATTTTTTCTTATGGGAAACATTGCTTCGCTTTTCAGACTTTTCGAATTTAGAACTCCAGGAATGGATTAAGTTTGATATTTGAGGTTCCACTGTATATTACTTTTGCTTTCTATTTTGAATTTTTATTCACAGAAAAAATAGGAGATTTACTGTTATGCAGACTACTGCATTATTGTAATAATTGTATAAATATTGTCAACCCATTTGTGAATGCGTATTAGACTGGCCATTTAGACATGTATTGGACGGTGACGTCATTTGTTCACTCTTGAATATCGGAAAAAATTGAACATTTCCGCTACTCTGAGCTCAATTTCAAGGTCCTTTTCATCGTGAAGCCAATCAAAATCATCTCTATTTTTGTAAAATGTCTTGTATTCTATCAAATGGGACCAAGAAACTGAGAATAGAACCATAAATACTATATGAAAAACACAGTTTTTTTTTTCTCATTATGCACTGTGCTGCAGGATTTTTTTTATACTGTGCACACTGACCCATTCTCTTGCATGTGGGCCTACCAGCTTTCTCCTGCTTGATTTGAAGCTTCTAGAATTTTGACGTATTAATACATCAAAAACACTGGCTCGTAAGATGTGTATACAGTGGACCCCCGCCTTGCAAACGCATCGCGTTACGTTAAATCCACCATACAAAGCATTTGAACGCAAAAATTTTGCCTTGCCTCATGATAAAAAAAACTCGCCGTATGCGATTCATCCGCAACGAGTCCCACGTGTGGCCTCAGCTGCCCCGTGGGTGCCAGTGTTTACAAGCCAACCAGTGCGGTCGCATCTAAGCATACATTCGGTACATTTCATATTATCACAGTGTTTTTAGTGCTTGTAACTGCAAAATTGTAGGTAGTAGGTTGGTAGACAGCAACCACCCAGGGAGGTACTACCGTCCTGCCAAGTGAGTGTAAAACGAAAGCCTGTAATTGTTTTACATGATGGTAGGATTGCTGGTGTCTTTTGTCTGTCTCATAATTATGCAAGATTACAGGTATGTCTTGCTACTTCTACTTACACTTAGGTCACACTACACATACACGTACACATTTATTTATACACACTCATCCGAGTTTTCTTTGATTTTATCTTAATAGTTCTTGGTCCTATTACTTTTCCTTTTATATCCATGGGGAAGTGGAATAAGAATCTTTCCTCCGTAAGCCATGCGTGTTGTAAAAGTCAACTAAAATGCCGGGAACAATGGGCTAGTAACCCCTTTTCCTGTAAAGATTACTAAAAAGAATAAGAAGAAGAAAATTGTCAAAGTGGAAAGTCTGAATGTGCATGGATGTTGTGCAAATGATAAGAAAGAGATGATTGTGGATGTTATGAATGAGAAGAAGCTGGATGTCCTGGCTTTAAGTGGAACAAAGCTGAAGGGGGTGGGAGAGTTTCAATGGAGAGGAATAAATAGGATTAGGTCAGGGGTTTCAAATAGAGTTAGAGCTAAAGAAGGAGTAGCAATAATGTTGAAGGATAAGCTATGGCAGGAAAAGAGGGACTATAAATGTATTAATTCAAGGATTATGTGGAGTAAAATAAAGATTGGATGTGAAAAGTGGGTTATAATAAGCGTGTATGTACCTGGAGAAGAGAGAAGTGTAGAGGAGAGAGAGAGATTTTGGGAAATGTTGAGTGAATGCGCGGGGAGTTTTGAATCAAGTGTGAGAGTAATGGTGGTTGGGGATTTCAATGCTAAAGTGGGTAAAAATGTTATGGAGGGAGTAATAGGTAAATTTGGGGTGCCAGGGGTAAATGTAAATGGGGAGCCTTTAATTGAGCTATGTGTAGAAAGAGATTTGGTAATAAGTAATACATATTTTATGAAAAAGAGGATAAATAAATATATAAGGTATGATGTAGCATGTAATGAAAGTAGTTTATTAGATTATGTATTGGTGGATAAAAGGTTGATGGGTAGGCTCCAGGATGTACATGTTTATAGAGGGGCAACTGATATATCAGATCATTATTTAGTTGTAGCTACAGTTAGAGTAAGAGGTAGATGGGAAAAGAAGAAGGTGGCAACAACAAGTAAGAGGGAGGTGAAAGTGTATAAACTAAGGGAGGAGGAAGTTCGGGTGAGATATAAGCGACTATTGGCAGAAAGGTGGGCTAGTGCAAAGATGAGTAGTGGGAGGGTTGAAGAGGGTTGGAAAAGTTTTAAAAATGCAATATTAGAATGTGGGGCAGAAGTTTGTGGTTATAGTAGGGTGGGGGCAGGAGGAAAGAGGAGTGATTGGTGGAATGATGAAGTAAAGGGTGTGATAAAAGAGAAAAAGGTAGCTTATGAGAGGTTTTTACAAAGCAGAAGTATTATAGGAAGAGCAGAGTATATGGAGAGTACAAGAAAGGTGAAGAGAGTGGTGAGAGAGTGCAAAAGGAGAGCAGATGATAGAGTGGGAGAGGCACTGTCAAGAAATTTTAATGAAAATAAGAAAAAAATTTGGAGTGAGTTAAACAAGTTAAGAAAGCCTAGGGAACGTATGGATTTGTCAGTTAAAAACAGAGTAGGGGAGTTAGTAGATGGGGAGAGTGAGGTATTAGGTAGATGGCGAGAATATTTTGAGGAACTTTTAAATGTTAAGGAAGAAAGAGAGGCGGTAATTTCATGCACTGGTCAGGCAGGTATACCATCTTTTAGGAGTGAAGAAGAGCAGAATGTAAGTGTGGGGGAGGTACATGAGGCATTATGTAGAATGAAAGGGGGTAAAGCAGCTGGAACTGATGGGATCATGACAGAAATGTTAAAAGCAGGGGGGGATATAGTGTTGGAGTGGTTTATTTATTTATTTATTTAGAAATTTTAGCATACATACAGAGGTACAAAAAAAATACAGGTAAGAGCAGCATGCCAAAGCCACTTATATGCATAGCATTACGGGCTGGCTTTTGTTGGTACTTTTGTTTAATAAATGTATGAAAGAGGGGAAGGTACCTAGGGATTGGTGGAGAGCATGTATAGTCCTTTTATATAAAGGGAAAGGGGACAAAAGAGATTGTAAAAATTATAGAGGAATAAGTTTACTGAGTATACCAGGAAAAGTGTACGGTAGGGTTACAATTGAAAGAATTAGAGGTAAGACAGAATATAGGATTGCGGATGAGCAAGGAGGTTTCAGAATGGGTTGGGGATGTGTAGATCAAGTGTTTACATTGAAGCATATATATGTGAACAGTATTTAGATAAAGGTAGGGAAGCTTTTATTGCATTTATGGATTTAGAAAAGGCATATGATAGAGTGGATAGAGGAGCAATGTGGCAGATGTTGCAAGTATATGGAATAGGTGGTAAGTTATTAAATGCTGTAAAGAGTTTTTATGAGGATAGTGAGGCTCAGGTTAGGGTGTGTAGAAGAGAGGGAGACTACTTCCCGGTAAAAGTAGATCTTAGACAGGGATGTGTAATGTCACCAAAGTTGTTTAATATATTTATAGATGGGGTTGTAAATGAAGTAAATGCTAGGGTGTTCGGGAGAAGGGTGGGATTAAATTTTGGGGAATCAAATTCAAAATGGGAATTGACACAGTTACTTTTTGCTGATGATACTGTGCTTATGGGAGATTCTAAAGAAAAATTGCAAAGGTTAGTGGATGAGTCTGGGAATGTGTGTAAAGGTAGAAAGTTGAAAGTGAACATAGAAAAGAGTAAGGTGATGAGGGTATCAAATGATTTAGATAAAGAAAAATTGGATATCAAATCGGGGAGGAGGAGTATGGAAGAAGTGAATGTTTTCAGATACTTGGGAGTTGATGTGTCGGCGGATGGATTTATGAAGGATGAGGTTAATCATAGAATTGATGAGGGAAAAAAGGTGAGTGGTGCGTTGAGGTATATGTGGAGTCAAAAAACGTTATCTATGGAGGCAAAGAAGGGAATGTATTAAAATACCGTAGTACCAACACTCTTATATGGGTGTGAAGCTTGGGTGGTAAATGCAGCAGCTGGGAGGCAGTTGGAGGCAGTGGAGATGTCCTGTTTAAGGGCAATGTGTGGTGTAAATATTATGCAGAAAATTCAGAGTGTGGAAATTAGGAAAAGGTGTGGAGTTAATAAAAGTTTTAGTCAGAGGGCAGAAGAGGGGTTGTTGAGGTGGTTTGGTCATTTAGAGAGAATGGATCAAAGTAGAATGACATGGAAAGTATATAAATCTATAGGGGAAGGAAGGCGGGGTAGGGGTTGTCCTCGAAAGGGTTGGAGAGAGGGGGTAAAGGAGGTTTTGTGGGCGAGGGGCTTGAACTTCCAGCAAGCGTGCGTGAGCGTGTTAGATAGGAGTGAATGGAGACGAATGGTACTTGGGACCTGACGATCTGTTGGAGTGTGAGCAGGGTAATATTTAGTCAAGGGATTCAGGGAAACCAGTTATTTTCATATAGTCAGACTTGAGTCCTGGAAATGGGAAGTACAATGCCTGCACTTTAAAGGAGGGGTTTGGGATATTGGCAGATTGGAGGGATATGTTGTGTATCTTTATATGTATATGCTTCTAAACTGTTGTATTCTGAGTACCTCTGCAAAAACAGTGATAATGTGTGAGTGTGGTGAAAGTGTTGAATGATGATGAAAGTATTTTCTTTTTGGGTATTTTCTTTCTTTTTTGGGTCACCCTGCCTCGGTGGGAGATGGCCGACTTGTTGAAAAAAAAAAAAAAAACTGCAAAATAAGTCACCAGGGGCCCCATGAAAGCTTCTAGTGCCAACTGTGTGGTAAAAAAGGTGAAAATTACTATGGAAATGAAGAAAGAGATAATTGCTAAGTACGAAAGTGGAGTGAGTGTCTCAGAGCTGGCCAGGTTGTATACCAAACCCCAATCAACCATCGCTACTATCTTGGCCAACAAAACGGCAATCAAGAAAGCTGTTCTTGCAAAAGGTGCAAGTTTGTTTTCGAAACAGAGATCGCAAGTGATAGAAGATGTTGAGACTGTTATTGGTGTGGATAAATGAAAAACAGATAGCAGGAGATAGCATCTCTCAAGCGATCATATGTGAAAAGTCTAGGAAGTTGCATGACGATTTAATTAGAAAAGTGCCTGCAACTAGTGGTGATGTGAGTGAATTTAAGGTCAGCAAGGTTGGTTTGATAGATTTAAGAATCGTAGTGGCATACATAGTGTGATAAGGCATGGTGAGGCTGCCAGTTCGGACCAAAAAGTGGCTGAAAAATATGTGAAGGAATTCACATAGTGTACTGAGTGACTGTAAGTAGGAGACTGAGATGCTTGATGCTGAGACACTGTGCTGCCCATTTCCATGACCCAAGTTCTTGTATGGCATACAATACTGGCTCACTGGAGAGCCCATCGTAACTCCAAGTTGTCAATAAATGAGTACGTCAGTAAGTGAGGAGAGGCTGTACTGGTAGTGATTAAGGAGGATGAAAATTTGGAAAGACACCAGAGGCCTGTGTATGTTAGAGAGTATCAAAAAGTATAACCGGAAATCTGCCATCTTAAACCTTGCAGCATCATGGAAGGAATTGAAAAGAACAACATTAGGTAATGATTGGGGGGTTTGAGGCCAGTGATTTTCATCAAATCCTTCAGTGTGAGGGTGAACAGAAGTTACAGAGGAAGATGTGATGGCATGATTGTTGTTGTTGGGTTAGTAACAGTCACTTACACCTTACACCATATTGAGTCCTGTTTTCCGATGTATGAAGAAGAGTTATTGTCCAAAGGTGGGTGATGAAAGAAGAGGAAACAGGCATCCTTTTGTAAATAGAAACAAAAACTAGAAGTTCCCAATTAGATCAAGTGGATCCATTGACAAGCCCCAGCAGAGTGGGACACCCACACTTCACCTGAATTCAGTAACTGGCTTCCCACCAAAACTGTTAAAGAGTTATCTGCAGAGTGGAATAATGGAGTTGGCTAAAATTAAGCAGATGATGAGTGCCCCCTCCTGTAACATGCCAAGTGAGCAAAGTAAGATGAGGACAAGTGTCTCAGAGAGAGCAGGGAAAACTTGTCACTGATGCTCAGGTGAGAGAGAGGGATGTCCACACTCAACGAAGGCTGGAACAGAAGTCCAATGACAAGGTTAGAGGAAAATGATGGTGATGGTGGTTACCATATGCTGAGTGCTGTAGAAGTTGCAGAACAGTCTCTTGGCATAGAAGAACAAGATAGTGAAGATGATGATGAAGAGATGTGACTTATGTTTTCATAAAGTACAATGACCTCTCTGACAAAAGTGAAGGGCCATTATCTACACTTACGAATACTTAGAGAATGTATCATAAGGGACCAGCATGAACATGGTAAACAACTGAAGCTGGATATATTGTTTAAACCTGCTCCTCTTTAAACATCTCAGCCATCTATGTCTTCTCAGCCATCTTTGTTTTCCCAGCCATCTACATTATTTTCAATAGTAGAGTTTTACAGCTCCTCTGACTAAGAATAAAAGTTATTCTGAGTCACCACTATTGATCACAACAGTTTACACTTCATCTCTCCACCACAAAAAATTAAGTAAAATTAACTGAAAATTATGTACAATACTATAAAATTACTGTACAGTACAATACTGATTTGTATTATTACAGGTTACAACATCTGTATTCTTAGTGTCAGGGAGTCTTCTGTATTATCTGCATTAAAGGACCAAGTCTGCTAGTTCAGAAAACTGAATGATCATGAAACATTAATTTCATAGCTAGAAGTACAGTGGTACCTTGACTTACGAGTTTAATTCGTTCTGCGACCACGCTCGTAACTCAATTTGCTCGTATATCAAATCAATCTTCCTCACTGAAATTAAATGAAATGCTATTAATCCATTCCAGCCCCCAAAAAACCACCCCAATTTGTTTGTTACTGGGTTTTAACCCTTTGAGGGTCGACAGGCCCTCTCAGAGACTTGTTCTCAAGGTCGTCCAAATTTAAAAAAAAAAAAAAAAAAATTCTTATAAAAAGATAGAGAATCTTTTCCCGATCATAATGACACCAAAAGTATGAAATTTGATGGAAAACTTATGGAATTATGCTCTCGCAAAGTTAGCGGTCTCGATGATGTTTATGCATCGGCAATTTTCCCCACTTTGAGCCCTATTTTCGGCCAATTGTGTGTACATGTCGACAAAAATCATAACTATTTTGCTAGAACTCCATTTTGTCTATCGAATGAGTACAAGAAATCAACAATTTACCGATTTCAACTATCCAAGACAGTGGTCAGAATTTAGCAATTTTGCCAATTTCACACAAATTTCAAAAGATGCCAATTTCCGAATAGGGTCCAGAATAAACAAGAAAGACATTCCTGCCACTAAAATAACATTTCCTCTGTTCATTAGTCACGTCCCCATGCCCCTCTTACATTCTTTTGCGTTCCACTTTGAATTTTTATTCTCACAAAAAAAATAGAAGATTTACTGTTATGTAGACTACTGCATTGGTGTAAAAATGGTATAAATAATATCAGCACACTTGTGAAAGAATATATTTTATATGTATTGTACTTGATAATTAAACTTGTGTACACCTGTACCTAAATAAACTTACACACTGTGCTGGCATGTAGGTACACATTAATATCACTAAGAGTCTCTCTACTCTTGATGCAATAATAATAATAATAATAATAATAATAATAATAATAATAATAATAATAATAGTAATAATAATAGTAATAATAATAATCTCTTGGGTGCATTAATGTCGCATATTACGTTAATATAGACATTTCCCTTAATCTATGATATTTTTTTCAAAATTATATAAGAAACACATTATGTAACACACAAACATGATACATGCACCCACAGTATAAAAATTTATACAAATATATACGAGATGTTTACCAAACGGTTTGTAGAAGTGTCGGAAGAATTACGTTTTCTCAAGCCCGTCACCTGTTACTAGGGATAACTGTAGAAAAATATTCCTTTCGTATGCCTTCACTTTATAGCTATAATTCTGTACTAACTTGTACACAGTGTAAGAGTATTTGTTTCGTGATTTAATTATTATAATAATAATAAAAATATTATAAGGTAAAAGTTTCACAAACTCTTACAAATGTACATGACTGAACTAAAACTGGACACGTATTAATACCGTCTATTTCGCCTGACCGAGTGATCGTCCACAACCTGTTCAGTTTGTTTACGCTGTCTGAGCTCGGTGTATCATTAAATGTTGTATATTACGTTAATATACACATTTTCATTAATCCATCCGTGATAGTTTTTTTCAAAATTATATAATAAACACGATACATAACATAAATACATAACAACATATGTGTAGAGAACCTAGGATAACTCAAAAAAGTCAGAGTGACTTACTTCCATTGCCTTCACTCAGAGCATCATTTCTTCTCAAAATGATGTTACATGAGAATGGGAGTGTTCTTCTTTATTTATTCTACCATATCAATGTAGAGACAACCTGTACACAATGTAACTTGTACACAAACCAGACGTGTACACTGTTTACAAAACTTACCTTCGCCTGGTTTGTTTACATAACTCTGCTGTCCTCTCTCATGCACTCATTCTTTCTCTCTGGTATGGTAGCCTGGCTGACTACCATACATACCACACTTGATATTTTACAATAAATACTACTCATCTCACCCTATATTTTAAGGTAAGTAATGAGTGAACTGTATATACATTTTATCGCTCTGGGATGCTTAAATATCATAGAATAGTATGTGTGGGTGGGGTGGCCTGGTATGGTAGCCTGGCTGACACCATACATACCACACTTGATTTCTTACAATAAATACTACTTGTCTCACCCTAGATTAAGACTATAAATATTTTAAGGTAAGTAATGAGTGCACTGTGTGTGTATTGTACTTTTTTATTGTTTTTTGATGCCTGGTTCTATTGCTAACATAATATATGTTAGTGTAAACTTGTTATCTAGTGTTTGTATGCATTTGTAAGTGGAAAAAAAGGGTGTTCCACTTTACGGCGGTTTCCACTTTACGGCGGTAGCCTGGAACCTAACCCGCCGTATAAGTGGGGCCCTCCTGTACTTTTCTTTGTAAAACCAGTCAAAATCATCTCAATTTCTGTAATATGTCTTCCATTCTATAAAATGAGACCAGGAAAACTTGAATACAACAATAAATACCATACAAAAATGCAGTGCAAATTTGCTGTTTTAATCCAAAAACACAGTCAACGTTTTTTTTTTTCTCACTACGCACTGTGTGCTGCAGGATTTTTTTTTATACTGCGCACATTGACCACATGGACCCATTCTTTCATATGTAGGCCTACCAGCTTTCTCTCACTAGATTTGAGGGCGCTAGAATTTAGGCGTACTAGTACGTCAAAAACCCTGGCTCATAAGCCGTACTAGTACGGCCGAAACCCTGAAAGGGTTAAATAAGAAAAATGTATTTATAAATAAGAAATGATTTTTGCCTTTTTTGCCAGGTCCCAGCAATGTTTTAGAAATGCTGGAGTATACAGTATATGAAACTCCTTGAAGCATGGTGTAAGATGAGTGTCACTCCACTGCCAGTGGAGTGTAACTCATGCAGTGACATTCAACGATTGTGCACTGCCTTGGCTTTATTTTTCACTGTTACATATAAACATGTCTATGTGTTTCTATTTGTCTGTCTGTCTAGCTCTATGTTTATCTCTGTCTCTGCTTATCTGTCTGCCTGTGTTTCTGTCTTCCTGTTTATTTGTCTCTGTCTCAGAGAGAGAGCCACTCATTGTTGCATGCAAAAAGTATGTAATCTTTATTCGGAGCATGTTAACACACTCACACAGGCTGACTCCCCAAGCAGCGAACCAAATACAGTGGTCCCTCGATAATTGTCGGGCTCGATGGTCGTCCTTTTCGGAAATCGTCGCATTATTTTCGTCCAAACATTGGCACACAAATGGTCGGTTGACTCGCTAATCGTCGTTTGTCCCGGACGCGTACTCATGGCTCCGAGCCACCTCGGCCTCCCTTCCCAGACAGTGTGCCATTGTTTACCAGTGAGCGACGGTCCCCTCACTTGTTCATACGAAATATTTCATAATCCATTCATTTTAGTGCTTGCAAGTGCTAAATAAGCTACCATAGCTCCAAAGAAAGCTCCTAGTGCCAAGCCTTTGGCAAAGAAGGTGAGAAATACGACTGAATTTAAGAAAAACATCATTGAACAATATGAAAGTGGCGTACGTGTGGCCGAACTGGCAAGGATGTATAACAAACCCCATACAACCATATCTTCCATTGTGGCAAAGAAAAGGGAAATCAAGGAAGCTGTTGTTACTTGGAGAAAATTGTGGTCAGACTGTGTCCACAAGAGGGATTTTGAAGGGTTTGTGGCTGACCCTGATGAGCCTATGTCAGTTGTGAAATCTATTGTGGCATTGGGGAGTTCCATGGGGTTGGATGTGAGTTTGGAGGATGTGGAAGAGTTGGTGGAGGACCACAATGAAGAGCTAACCACTGAGGAGCTGCAAGAGCTTCAGCAGGAACAGCAACAGATCACAGCTCAGAATCTTGCTGCAGAGGAGGAAGAGAGATGGAGAGATGAAATGTGGGGTAGGATGGAAAGATTTATGGAGAAACATCACCCTGAGAAGGGTGTTGCAAGCCATATCAGCAACTTGTAAAGTGACAGAGTCTTGGCCCATTTTAGGGAAGTTTTAAAGAGATGCCAGAAACAGAGCTCTCTGGACACTTTTTTTGTGAGACAGGACTCCAGTGACTTTCCAGCTGGTCCTAGTGGCATTAAGAAACAGAGAAGTATGTAACCCCAGAAAAGGACTTTTTACCTGAGGTGTTGATGGAAGGGGATTCCCCTTTCAAACAGTAACTAATCCAATTTCTCTCCTCCTTCAATCTTCCATACACTAAGAAGAATCGCCAAAAAAGGTAAGTGTTATGCTGTCAATGTTTCATTCATCATGTCCCATTGTAATGTTTATGTACTACATCTATATTTCATGTAAAAAAAAATTTTGTTTTAATACTTCTGGGTGTCATGAACAGATTAATTGTATTTACATTATTTCTTATGGGGAAAATTGATTCGAAAATCGTCTATCTCGATAATCGTCGCACTTCCAGGAACGGATTAACAACGATAAATGAGGGACCACTATACTAAGGATCTAATGAACCAACGGGGCCCCATCATCAGATCAGTATCTAGGTTCAGCCAATGAGAAGGTGGATCTGGCAATTGCGAAGGTGATGTGGTTACCACTCACATTTTCACCCCTGTCATTTCCATTCTAGAGCTGGTTGAAGCATGTTGGTCTGCTTTCTCTTGGCCGCTATTCTGCCTTGATTACCCTGGCATGCACTAATACCTATTGCTGTACATAACAAACAAATTTTATTTCTTTGCAAGATTGCATTGAGATTATGAAATTACAATAATGAGTTGCAGAGCAAAGAGAGCCACTATCATGCCTAGGCATTATGGGCAGACTTAGTTTAATGGCTTACAGACTACTTAATACTAAAGAAATTGATCATAGTTTGTTTAAGTTGTATTTTTTTTTGTTTATAGTAGACAGTAATTTTACTATAACTACAATAGTTTCAATAATGAATATTGAATTTATATTATAGGATTATAACACTGTGAGTTGTTGAAAGTAATCTACAGTATGAGAATGCTACAATTCGGTGTAAGGAAGTACTGTTTTGGGTAGGTATTTATACTACGATGTATATGTGTATACAGTGTACATACTGCTGTTCATACTTGGTGAAGGACAATATAAGAAAAGGGAAATCAAGGAAGCTGTTGTTGCTTGGAGAAAATTGTGGCCAGATTGTGTCCACGAGGCATTTTGAAGGGTTTGTGGCCGACCCTGATGAGCCTATGTTAGTTGTGAAATCTCTTGTGGCATAGGGAAGTCCCATGGGGTTGGATGTGAGTTTGGAGGATGTGGAAGAGTTGGTGGAGGACCACAACGAAGATCTAACCACTGAGGAGCTGCAAGAGCTTCAGCAGGAACTGCAACAGATCGCAGCTCAGAATCTTGCTGCAGAGGAGGAGGAAGAGAGATGGAAGAAGGTGCCTTCTTCAGAAATTAAGGAGATTTTTGAAATGTGGGATAGGATGGAAATATTTATGGAGAAACATCACCCTGAGAAGGGTGTTGCAAGCCATATTGGCAACTTGTACAGTGACAGAGTCTTTACCCATTTTAGGGAAGTTTTAAAGAGATGCCAGAAACAGAGCTCTCTGGACACTTTTTTTGTGAGACAGGACTCCAGTGACTCTCAAGCTGGTCCTAGTGGCATTAAGAAACAGAGAAGTATGTAACCCCAGAAAAGGACTTGGTACCTGAGGTGTTCATGGAAGGGGATTCCCCTTCCAAACAGTAAATAATCCAATCTCTCTCCTCCTCCAGTCTTCCATACACTAAGAAGAATCGCCAAAAAAGGTAAGTGTTATGATGTTAATGCTTCATTCATCATGTCCCATTGTATTGTTTATGTACTACATCTATATTTCATGAGAAAAAATTTTTTGTTTTAATACTTCTGGGTGTCAGGAACGAATTAATTGTATTTACATTATTTCTTATGGGGAAAATTGATTCGAAAATCGTCTATTTCGATAATCGTCGCACTTCCAGGAATGGATTAACGACGATAAACGAGGGACCACTGTATGTGTACAACAGAGGACAGTATACTAATGTAACAGTAATTTTAAGTACCTTTTGTGATTGGGATATGAGGTGTAAACTGGCATATACCTGTGCTACCAGGTATATGCCAGTTTACCAGACTCAACCTACTTTGTTAGTTTGGGTTTCTGCTGAACACAGATTCAAATGTTTCCTCTTGGCATCACCATGTGATTTAGAAAGCATTGTTAACCGCACTTTACTTAGTATGTTAATAAAGTCACACAAGACATTGTAAATCCAGAGAAAATAAAGACTGAATGACTAGTGAATGAGTGGGCAAGAACAGACAATAAACTGATGGGGGCAGCCTATAACTCACATAACAATGAAAACAAACAGATCCTGGACAAGAACACTCTGGCCCATATAGGACAAACATTAAAATCATCAGACTTGATCCACTGGTTCAAAAGATTACAGGAAACTGTTGCTATGAACAAAATCCATAACATAAAGACTTTTCCATTTTGTCTGACAACTCCAACATTTGTCCAAACAATTTTTCTGTCCGTATTATTATTATTATAATAAAAAAAAAGCGCTAAGCCACAAGGACTATACAGCTTTTCTGTCCGTAGTTTCTAAAATCCATCAAATGGGAATCTGAGGGTTTACCGTAACATATAAAGGCATATAATACTATGTAATATAATAAAAAATATTCTTTTAGTGGTAGTTTAAGTTGTCCAAAAAATCCTGAGTATGCTATGGGCCTTCGTCATATAGTCCCTTGATTGTAGGATAAATTGAAATCAAAAGTAAAAATTATTTATTACTGTATTAATGGAGAGGCAGGTTAGGTTAGGTAAGGTAAGGTTTGTCAGGAAACATGACAAGTGTTTTCTAATGCAGGTGTTAGTCATAAGATGACCAATCGCTGGAGCTTTTGGTCATCTGACCAAGACCTTCCTCTGGCTTACCCCTCCACCCTTTTAAAAATTATTAGTAGTATAGTGAAACCTCTGGTCAAGACAATAATTCATTCCAAAACTCTGGTTGCGACCCGATTTGGTTGTGTCCTGAACCTAATTTCCCCAATGGATTGTACGTAAATACATACGATTAATCCGTTCCAGACCCCTATGAAATGTATATAAATAATTTTTTTTTTATTTTAAGATTTTTAAGCACAAAAATAGTTAATTATACAATAGAATGCACAGTGTAATAGTAAACTAAATAACTAAATGTAAAAACCTTGAACAACAGAGAAAACTAACATTGCATCAGTCCATTCTAGATTCCTACGAACTGTTCGTTGTAAACAGTTTTTTGTTTAAGAGTTTTAAGGGGCGTCTAATGGCTGAGAAGTGAACTATGTTATTTATCATCCAATTTCTTTCATTTTTGGTGTACTTTAAGAAGCATTTTTCCATCATACATTGCCACAAGTTTCAATAAGACAGCCCAACAAACAACCGAGAAAAAAAATACTTACCAAAAATCATATATGGCAAGGCCTAGCCGGATACTGTGGCACTGCGAGTTGTTTAGGCACTACCTGCTGATAAAACATTGCTAATGGGAATTCATCACAGTCATAATTACTGTAATTTGTGAATAACTTGCTTCCAAGATAATCAACAAAAATGAGAGTGCACCGAAAAAAAAAAATCGATAATATAGTTTTTTCAGTTTTATAGTGCATTACAAGTGTATATGACAGTTAGCCCTGTACTACACAACGTTTTCACTAATATGAGTACCCAGGAGGGGATAAGAGGATGGTACTTTATCCCTTATTCTCTAACGATAACTTCATACCACAATCAGACCGCTTGGTATTATGCCAAATATTATTCATTCTGGAGTATTTATCATGTTTCTATATTATTTATATTGTTTATTATGTCATATTAGATCAATTGCAATAGGTAAATAAGCCGTAGTGTTGATATTAGCATAATAATAAAACATATTCCCACTTTGTATTAGCTCTACCCTCTCTGTTATGATGCCAAATCGTCAATTATTATATTAGAAAGGATAATGCAAAAAAATAAATGAAACAAATCAGAAAAAAAATCTGAAAATTGTCATGTGAGCACGCATGCTACAGGTGGCGGCGTCACCATATATGTTATGTCTATAATTCCTTCTAGGAACATAGTACAAGAATGATTCTTATACCAGAGTGTTGCTAAAGTGTTAAGCTATTTTTATAAATTGGTGTGCATGAAAAAATGGTGTGGAATGTGAAAACTGATGCGACTGTTTGTTCAGCACCTGATTGTGTGTTCATGATCAGGTACAAAAATTTGGCAAATTTTTGGGTTGTGAACCAATTTGTTCATGTTCAGAAGTGTTCCTGACCAGAGGTTCTACTGTACATTGAAAGGCAATAAAAATGCAGGGGTCATGCAACACTTGGGTTGATCTAAAGAATAAATAAATAAATATATATATATATATATATATATATATATATATATATATATATATATATATATATATACAGTGGACCCCCGCATAACGATGGCATCACATAGCGATTTTTCCGCATACCGATTACTTTTATCGCAAAATTTTTGCCGCGCATACCGATTAAAAACCCGCTTACCGATTTTCGTCCGAGACGCGTCCAATGTGCCCTCAGCCAGCCTCACATGTGCCGGCCGTCCCATTGTTTACCAGCCAGCCTCCGTGGTAACATCCAAGCATACACTCGGAATATTTCGTATTATTACAGTATTTTCGGTGCTGTTTCTGGAAAATAAGTGACCATGGGCCCCAAGAAAGCTTCTAGTGCCAACCCTACACCTCAAAGGGTAAGAATTACTATAGAAATGAAGAAAGAGATAATTGATAAGTATGAAAGTGGAGTGCGTATAGCCGACCTAGTCAAGCTGTACAAGAAACCCCAATCAACCATCGCTACTATTGTGGGCACCAGAAAGACAATCAAGGAAGCTGTTCTTGCCAAAGGTTCAACTGTGTTTTCGAAACAAAGATCGCAAGTGATGGAAGATGTTGAGAGACTCTTATTGGTGTGGATAAATGAAAAACAGCTAGCAGGAGATAGCATCTCTCAAGCGATCATATGTGAAAAGGCTAGGAAGTTGCATGAGGATTTAATTAAAAAAATGCCTGCAACTATTGATGATGTGAGTGAATTTAAGGCCAGCAAAGGTTGGTTTGAGAGATTTAAGAAGCGTAGTGGCATCCATAGTGTGATAAGGCATGGTGAGGCTGCCAGTTCGGACCACAAAGCGGCTGAAAAATATGTGCAGGAATTCAAGGAGTACATAGAAACTGAAGGACTGAAACCTGAACAAGTGTTTAATTGTGATGAAACAGGCCTGTTCTGGAAGAAAATGCCAAGCAGGACCTACATTACTCAGGAGGAAAAGGCACTCCCAGGACATAAGCCTATGAAAGACAGGCTTACTTTGTTGATGTGTGCCAATGCTACTGGTGATTGCAAAGTGAAGCCTTTATTAGTGTATCACTCTGAAACTCCCAGAGCGTTCAGGCAAAAGAATGTCCTCAAGGATAATTTGTGTGTGCTGTGGAGGGCAAACAGTAAGGCATGGGTCACTAGGGAATTTTTCTATAACTGGTTACACCATGCATTTGCCCCCAATGTGAAAAATTACCTAACTGAAAAGAAATTAGAACTTAAGTGCCTCCTGGTGTTAGACAATGCCCCTGGTCATCCTACAGACGTGGCAGAGCGACTTTATGGGGACATGAGCTTCATTAAGGTGAAGTTTTTGCCTCCTAATACCACTCCTCTCCTGCAGCCCATGGACCAGCAGGTTATTGCAAACTTCAAGAAACTGTACACAAAAGCTCTGTTTGAAAGGTGCTTTGTAATGACCTCAGAAACTCAACTGACTCTAAGAGAGTTTTGGAGAGATCACTTTAATATCCTCAATTGTGTAAACCTTATAGGTAAGGCTTGGGAGGAAGTGACTAAGAGGACCTTGAACTCTGCTTGGAAGAAACTGTGGCCAGAATGTGTAGACAAAAGGGATTTTGAAGGGTTTGAGGCTAACCCTGAGAATCCTGTGCCAGTTGAGGAATCCATTGTGGCATTGGGAAAGTCCTTGGGGTTGGAGGTTAGTGGGGAGGATGTGGAAGAGTTGGTGGAGGAGGACAATGAAGAACTAACCACTGATGAGCTGATAGATCAACTTCAAGAGCAAGAGGCCAGACCTGAGGAAACTGGTTCAGAGGAGGGGAGAGAGAAATTGAAGAAGTTGCCTACTACAAAGATAAAGGAAATCTGTGCTAAGTGGCTTGAAGTGCAAACCTTCATGGATGAAAATCACCCTCACACAGCTATTGCAAGCCGTGCTGGTGATTATTACACTGACAATGTTGTGAAACACTTTAGGCAAGTCATAAAGGAACGAGAGGTACAGGCCACTATGGACAGATATCTTGTGCGAAAGAAGTCCAGTGACTCTGAAGCTGGCCCTAGTGGCATTAAAAAAAGAAGGGAAGTAACCCCAGAAAAGGACTTACTACCTCAAGTCCTAATGGAAGGGGATTCCCCTTCTAAACAGTAAGAAGATAATGCTCTCCCCTCCTCCCATCCCATCAATCATCACCAGATCTTCAATAAAAGTAAGTGTCATTTAATTGTGCATGCCTTTTTCAGTTTGTGTGTATTAAAATTAACATTTCATGTGGTAAAAAAAAATTTTTTTCATACTTTTGGGCGTCTTGCACGGATTAATTTTATTTCCATTATTTCTTATGGGGAAAATTCATTCGCATAACGATTATTTCGCATAACGATTAACCCTCTTGCACGGATTAAAATCGTTAACCGGGGGTCCACTGTATATGTATATATATATATATATATATATATATATATATATATATATATATATATATATTTATATATATATATATATATATATATATATATATATATAATATATATATATATATATATATATATATATATATATATATATATATATATATATATATATATATATATATATATACATGTACATATATATATATATACATGTATATATATACACGTATATATATGCAAAATCACCTGTTTACTGTGATCTTATTGCACGTATATATATATATATATACATGTATACAGTGGACCCCGGTTAACGATATTTTTTCATTCCAGAAGTATGTTCAGGTGCCAGTACTGACCGAATTTGTTCCCATAAGGAATATTATGAAGTAGATTAGTCCATTTCAGACCCCCAAACATACACGTACAAACGAACTTACATAAATACACTTACATAATTGGTCGCATTGGGAGGTGATCGTTATGCAGGGGTCCACTGTACAGTGGTCCCTCAATAATCGTCCATAATCCGTTCCTGGAAGTGGGACTATTATCGAAATGGACGATTTACGAATCAATTTTCCCCATAAGAAATAATGTAAATTCAATTAATCCGTTCCTAACACCCAGAAGTATTAAAACAAAAATTTTTTTAACATGAAATATAGATGTAGTACATAAATAATACAGTGGCACATGATGAATTAAACATTAACAGAATAACACTTACCTTTATTGGCGATTCTTCTTTGTGTATGGAAGACTGGAGAATGAGACTGATTGGATGAATTACTGTTTGGAAGGGGAATCCCCTTCCATCAACACCTCGGGTACCAACTGCTTTTCTGGGGTTACTTCTCTACTCTGTTTCTTAATGCCACTAGGATAACCTTGAGAGTCACTGGAGGCCTGTCTCGCAAAAAAACTGTCCAGAGAGCTCTGTTTCTGGCTTCTCTTTAAAACTTCCCTAAAATGGGCCAAGACTCTGTCACTGTACAAGCTGCCGATATGGCTTGCTACATCCTTCTCTGGGTGATGTTTCTCCTTAAATCTTTCCATCCTACCCCACATTTCAAAAATCTCCTTAATTTCTGAAGAAGGCACCTTCCTCCATCTCTCTTCCTCCTCCTCTGCAGCAAGATTCAGAGCTGCCATCTGTTGCTGTTCCTGCTGAAGCTCTTGCAGCTCCTCAGTGGTGAGCTCTTCGTTGTGGTCCTCCACCAACTCTTCCACATCCTCCAAACTCACATCCAACCCCATGGAAGTCCCCAGTGCCACAATGGATTTAACAACTGACATAGGCTCATCAGGGTCAGCCCCAAACCCTTCAAAATCCCTCTTGTGGACACAATCTGGCCACAATTTTCTCCAAGCAGAGTTCAAAGTTCTGGTAGTCACTCCCTCCCAAGCCTTACCTATAAGGCTTACGCAATGGAGAATACTGAAATGTTCTTTCCAAAAATCTTGTAGGGTCAAGTGAGTGTCTGAGGTCACATTCAAGCATCTTTCAAACATTGCTTTGGTGTAGAGTTTTTTAAAGTTTGCAATGACCTGCTGGTCCATGGGCTGGAGGAGAGGAGTGGTATTCGGGGGCAAGAACTTTACTGTGATGAACCCAAACTCCTTCAGAATTAGGTCATCCAAGTTTGGAGGATGAGCAGGTGCAATGTCCATTACTAGGAGGCACTTGAGATCCAATTTCTTTTCCAGGAGGTAATTCTTCACACTAGGGCCAAACACTTCATTGAGTCACTCTACAAAAATTTCCCTCGTGACCCATGCCTTACTATTAGATTTCCAAAACACACACAATTTACTCTTCAAAACATTGTTTTTCCTGAACACTCTGGGATTTTCAGAATGGTACACTAATAATGGCTTCACTTTGAAATCCCCACTAGCATTAGCAGAGAACATTAGCGTCAGCCTGTCTTTCATAGGCTTGTGTCCTGGCATTGCCTTTTCCTCTTGTGTAATGAAGGTCCTCTTTGGCATTTTCTTCCAAAAGAGGCCTGTTTCGTCACAACTGAACACTTGTTCAGGTTTCAGTCCTTCAGCCTCTATGTACTCCTGGAATTCGTGCACATATTTTTCAGCCGCCTTGTGGTCCGAACTGGCAGCCTCACCATGCCTTACCACACTGTATATGCCAGTACGCTTCTTAAATCTCTCAAACCAGCCTTTGCTGGCCTTAAATTCACTCACATCATCACTAGTTGCAGGCAATTTCTTTACCAAATCGTCATGCAACTGCCTAGCCTTTTCACAAATAAGCGATGTCATAAGACTGTCTCCTGCTAATTGTTTCTCATTTATCCACACCAATAATAACTTCTCAACATCTTTGAGTACTGGTGATCTCATTTTTGTCAGCATATTTACCCTGTTTGCAACAACAGCATCCTTGATTTCCTTTTTCTTGGCTATGAGGGAAGATATGGTTGTACGGGATTTGTTATACATCCTGGCCAGTTCGCCCACACGTACGCCACTATCATATTGTTCAATGATGTTTTTCTTAAATTCAATCGTATTTCTCACCTTCTTTACCAAAGGCTTGGCACTAGGAGCTTTCTTTGGAGCCATGGTAGCTTATTTAGCACTTAACCCTTTGAGGGTCGACAGGCCCTCTCCGAAACTCGTTCTCAGGGTCGGCCAAATTTAAAAAAAAAAAAAAAATTATTTTCTCTTATGAAAAGATAGAGAATCTTTTCCCGATCATAACGACACCAAAAGTTTGAAATTTGATAGAAAACTTACGGAATTATGCTCTCGCAAAGTTAGCGGTCTCGGCGATGTTTACGCATCGGCGATTTTGCCCACTTTGAGCCCCATTTTCGGCCAATTTCACTGTACTAGTCGACAAAAAACATGAATATTTCGCTAGAACTCCATTTTTTCTATCGAATGGGTGCAAGAAACCACCCATTTATAAATTCAACTATCCAGTACAGTGGTCAGAATTTAGCAATTTTGCCAATTTCACACAAATTTCAAAAGATGCCAATTTCGGAATAGGGTCCAGAATAAACAAGAAAGACATTCCTGGCACTAAAATGACATTTCCTCTAGTCATTAGTCACGTCTCAAGGCCCCTCTTATATTCTTTTGCTTTCCACTTTGAATTTTTATTCTCACAAAAAATATAAGATTTACTGTTATGCAGACTACTGCATTAGTGTAAAAAATGATATAAATATTATTGGTGCACTTGTGAAAGAATATTAGACTCACCAGTTGACGTGTATTGCACGCTTGGCACGATTTGTTTACTTTTGAAGTTTGGTAAAAATCGAACATTTCTGCTACTTTGAGCTCAATTTCAAGGCACCTTTCATTGAAAAACCAGTCAAAATCATCTCAATTTCAGTAATATGTCTTCCATTCTATAAAATGAGACCAAGAAAACTAGAATACAACAATAAATACCATACGAAAATACACTGCAAAGTCGCTGATTTATTAAAAAAAATGGTTAAAGTTTTTTTTTTCTCATTATGCACTGTGTGCTGCAGGATTTTTTTTAGACTGTGCACACTGACCACATAGACCCATTCTTTCATATAAAGGCCTACCAGCTTTCTCCCACTAGATTTGAGGCCGCTAGAATTTATGAGTACTAGTACGTCAAAAACCCCTACGCGTAAGACGTACTAGTACGACGAAAACCCTCAAAGGGTTAAATAACTTGCAAGCTCTAAAATAAATGAAATATTATGAAATAATTCGCTGGAGCACGTGAGGGGACCGTCGCTCACTGGTAAAAAATGGCACACTGGCTGGGAAGGAAAGGCCGAGGCGGCTCGAGGCCGCTCAGACTGTGAGTACGCGTCTGGGACGAAGGACTATTAGCGAGTTACCGGACCATTTCCGAGCCAATATTTTGACGAAAAAACAGGTCTATTTCCGAAATGGACGACTTTCAGGCAGGACGATTATTGAGGGACCACTGCATATATATATATATATATATATATATATTTTTTTTTCAACAAGTCGGCCGTCTCCCACCGAGGCAGGGTGACCCAAAAAAAGAAAGAAAATCCCCAAAAAGAAAATGCTTTCATCATTGAACACTTTCACCACACTCACACATAATCACCGTTTTTGCAGAGGTGCTCAGAATAAAACAGTTTAGAAGCATATATGTATAAAGATACACAACATATCCCTCCAAACTGCCAATATCCCAAACTCCTCCTTTAAAGTGCAGGCATTGTACTTCCCATATACTGCATATATATATATATTTTTTTTTTTGTTTTTTTTCAACAAGTTCGCCGTCTCCCACCAAGGCAGGGTGACCCAAAAAAAGAAAGAAAATCCCTAAAAAGAAAATGCTTTCATCATCATTCAACACTTTCACCTCACACATAATCACTGTTTTTGCAGAGGTGCTCAGAATACAACAATTTAGAAGCATATACATATAAAGATACACAACATATCCTTCGAAACTGCCAATATCCCAAACCCCTCCTTTAAAGTGCAGGCATTGTATTTCTCATTTCCAGGACTCAAGTCCAGCTATATAACAATAACTGGTTTTCCTGAATCCCTTCACTAAATATTACCCTGCTCACACTCCAACAGCTCGTCATGTCCCAAATACCATTCGTCTCCATTCACTCCTCTCTAACATGCAGAACAAGCTATGGGGGGGGGGGGTGGAAATCTTTAGCTCAAGTACTTTCACACTTCTCAGTGTGTCATCAGGAGCTGTGCAATATTGCAAGGGAGCAACCAATGCAGGGAGAGAGGTCTCAGAGTAGTGTAGGTGGCATAGTTAAGATCGCCCATCCATGCTGACGTGTCGGTGGATGGATTTATGAAGGATTAGGTTAATCATAGAACTGATGAGGGAAAAAAGGCTAGTGGTGCGTTGAGGTATATGTGGAGACAAAAAACGTTATCTATGGATGCAAAGAAGGGAAATGTATGAAAGTATAGTAATACCAACACTCTTACATGGGTGTGAAGCTTGGGTTGTAAATGCAGCAGCGGGGAGGTGGTTGGAGGCAGTGGAGATGTCCTGTCTAAGGGCAATGTGTGGTGTAAATATTATGCAGAAAATTCGGAGTGTGGAAATTAAGAGAAGGTGTGGAGTTAATAAAAGTATTAGTCAGAGGGCTGAAGAGGGGTTGTTGAGGTGGTTTGGTCATTTAGAGAGAATGGATCAACGTAGAATGACATAAGAACATAAGAAAGGAGGAACACTGCAGCAGGCCTGTTGGCCCATACTAGGCAGGTCCTTTACAATTCATCCCACTAACAAAACATTTGCCCAACCCAATTTTCAATGCCACCCAAGAAACAAGCTCCGATGTGAAAGTCCCACTCAAATCCAACCCCTCCCACTCATGTACTTATCCAACCTAAATTTAAAACTACCCAAAGTCCTAGCCTCAATAACCCAACTAGGTAGACTGTTCCACTCATCAACTACCCTATTTCCAAACCAATACTTTCCTATGTCCTTTCTAAATCTAAGGGGAAGGAAGGCAGGGTAGGGGGTCATCCTCGAAAAGGTTGAAAGGAAGGGGTAAGGGAGGTTTTGTGGGCAAGGGGCTTGGACTTCCAGCAGGCGTGTGTGAGCGTTTTCAATAAGAGTGAATGGAGACGAATAGTATTTGGGACCTGACGATCTGTTGGAGTGTGAGCAGGGTAAAATTTAGTGAAGGGATTCAGGGAAACTGGTTATTTTTATATAGCCGGACTTGAGTCCTGGAAATGGGAAGTACAATGCCTGCACTGTAAAGGAGGGATTTCGGGATATTAGCAGTTTGGAGGGATATGTTGTGTATCTTTATACGTATATGCTTCTAAACTGTTGTGTTCTGAGCACCTCTGCAAAAACAGTGATTATGTATGCGTGAGGTGAAAGTGTGGAATGATGATGAAAGTACAGTGGACCCCCAGCATACGATGGCATCGGCATACATTAAATCCGGCATACAATACATTTTAGCACAAAAATTTTGCCTCGCCACACGTTAAAAAACCCGCCACACACGATTCGTCCGGGACGCGTCCCACGTGTGTCCTCAGCTGCCCGGTGTATGCCAGTGTTTACAAGCCAGCCAGTGCGGTCGCATCCACACATACAATCGGTACATTTCATATTATCACAGTATTTTTAGTGATTATACTGAGTGATTATAGTGATTATAGGTAGTAGGTTGGTAGACAGCAACCACCCAGGGAAGTACTACCGTCCTGCCAGATGACTGTGAAACAGAAACCTGTAACTGTTTTACATGATGGTAGGATTGCTGGTTTTCTTTTTCTGTCTCATAAACACGCTAAGATAACAGGGATATCTTGCTACTCCTACTTACACTTTGGTCACACTTCACAGACACGCACATGCATATATATATATACATACATCTAGGTTTTTCTCCTTTTTCTAAATAGCTCTTGTTCTTTTTTATTTCTTCTATTGTCCATGGGGAAGTGGAAAAGAATCTTTCCTCCGTAAGCCATGCGTGTCGTATGAGGCGACTAAAATGCCGGGAGCAATGGGCTAGTAACCCCTTCTCCTGTACACATTTACTAAAAAAGAGAAGAAGAAAAACTTTATAAAACTGGGTTGCTTAAATGTGCGTGGATGTAGTGCGGATGACAAGAAACAGATGATTGCTGATGTTATGAATGAAAAGAAGTTGGATGTCCTGGCCCTAAGCGAAACAAAGCTGAAGGGGGTAGGAGAGTTTCAGTGGGGGGAAATAAATGGGATTAAATCTGGAGTATCTGAGAGAGTTAGAGCAAAGGAAGGGGTAGCAGTAATGTTAAATGATCAGTTATGGAAGGAGAAAAGAGAATATGAATGTGTAAATTCAAGAATTATGTGGATTAAAGTAAAGGTTGGATGCGAGAAGTGGGTCATAATAAGCGTGTATGCACCTGGAGAAGAGAGAAATGCAGAGGAGAGAGAGAGATTTTGGGAGATGTTAAGTGAATGTATAGGAGCCTTTGAACCAAATGAGAGAGTAATTGTGGTAGGGGACCTGAATGCTAAAGTAGGAGAAACCTTTAGAGAGGGTGTGGTAGGTAAGTTTGGGGTGCCAGGTGTAAATGATAATGGGAGCCCTTTGATTGAACTTTGTATAGAAAGGGGTTTAGTTATAGGTAATACATATTTTAAGAAAAAGAGGATAAATAAGTATACACGATATGATGTAGGGCGAAATGACAGTAGTTTGTTGGATTATGTATTGGTAGATAAAAGACTGTTGAGTAGACTTCAGGATGTACATGTTTATAGAGGGGCCACAGATATATCAGATCACTTTCTAGTTGTAGCTACACTGAGAGTAAAAGGTAGATGGGATACAAGGAGAATAGAAGCATCAGGGAAGAGAGAGGTGAAGGTTTATAAACTAAAAGAGGAGGCAGTTAGGGTAAGATATAAACAGCTATTGGAGGATAGATGGGCTAATGAGAGCATAGGCAATGGGGTCGAAGAGGTATGGGCTAGGTTTAAAAATATAGTGTTAGAGTGTTCAGCAGAAGTTTGTGGTTACAGGAAAGTGGGTGCAGGAGGGAAGAGGAGCGATTGGTGGAATGATGATGTAAAGAGAGTAGTAAGGGAGAAAAAGTTAGCATATGAGAAGTTTTTACAAAGTAGAAGTGATGCAAGGAGGGAAGAGTATATGGAGAAAAAGAGAGAAGTTAAGAGAGTGGTGAAGCAATGTAAAAAGAGAGCAAATGAGAGAGTGGGTGAGATGTTATCAACAAATTTTGTTGAAAATAAGAAAAAGTTTTGGAGTGAGATTAACAAGTTAAGAAAGCCTAGAGAACAAATGGATTTGTCAGTTAAAAATAGGAGAGGAGAGTTATTAAATGGAGAGTTAGAGGTATTGGGAAGATGGAGGGAATATTTTGAGGAATTGTTAAATGTTGATGAAGATAGGGAAGCTGTGATTTCGTGTATAGGGCAAGGAGGAATAACATCTTGTAGGAGTGAGGAAGAGCCAGTTGTGAGTGTGGGGGAAGTTCGTGAGGCAGTAGGTAAAATGAAAGGGGGTAAGGCAGCCGGGATTGATGGGATAAAGATAGAAATGTTAAAAGCAGGTGGGGATATAGTTTTGGAGTGGTTGGTGCAATTATTTAATAAATGTATGGAAGAGGGTAAGGTACCTAGGGATTGGCAGAGAGCATGCATAGTTCCTTTGTATAAAGGCAAAGGGGATAAAAGAGAGTGCAAAAATTATAGGGGGATAAGTCTGTTGAGTGTACCTGGTAAGGTGTATGGTAGAGTTATAATTGAAAGAATTAAGAGTAAGACGGAGAATAGGATAGCAGATGAACAAGGAGGCTTTAGGAAAGGTAGGGGGTGTGTGGACCAGGTGTTTACAGTGAAACATATAAGTGAACAGTATTTAGATAAGGCTAAAGAGGTCTTTGTGGCATTTATGGATTTGGAAAAGGCGTATGACAGGGTGGATAGGGGGGCAATGTGGCAGATGTTGCAAGTGTATGGTGTAGGAGGTAGGTTACTGAAAGCAGTGAAGAGTTTTTACGAGGATAGTGAGGCTCAAGTTAGAGTATGTAGGAAAGAGGGAAATTTTTTCCCAGTAAAGGTAGGCCTTAGACAAGGATGTGTGATGTCACCGTGGTTGTTTAATATATTTATAGATGGGGTTGTAAGAGAAGTAAATGCGAGGGTCTTGGCAAGAGGCGTGGAGTTAAAAGATAAAGAATCACACACAAAATGGGAGTTGTCACAGCTGCTCTTTGCTGATGACACTGTGCTCTTGGGAGATTCTGAAGAGAAGTTGCAGAGATTGGTGGATGAATTTGGTAGGGTGTGCAAAAGAAGAAAATTAAAGGTGAATACAGGAAAGAGTAAGGTTATGAGGATAACAAAAAGATTAGGTGATGAAAGATTGAATATCAGATTGGAGGGAGAGAGTATGGAGGAGGTGAACGTATTCAGATATTTGGGAGTGGACGTGTCAGCGGATGGGTCTATGAAAGATGAGGTGAATCATAGAATTGATGAGGGAAAAAGAGTGAGTGGTGCACTTAGGAGTCTGTGGAGACAAAGAACTTTGTCCTTGGAGGCAAAGAGGGGAATGTATGAGAGTATAGTTTTACCAACGCTCTTATATGGGTGTGAAGCGTGGGTGATGAATGTTGCAGCGAGGAGAAGGCTGGAGGCAGTGGAGATGTCATGTCTGAGGGCAATGTGTGGTGTGAATATAATGCAGAGAATTCGTAGTTTGGAAGTTAGGAGGAGGTGCGGGATTACCAAAACTGTTGTCCAGAGGGCTGAGGAAGGGTTGTTGAGGTGGTTCGGACATGTAGAGAGAATGGAGCGAAACAGAATGACTTCAAGAGTGTATCAGTCTGTAGTGGAAGGAAGGCGGGGTAGGGGTCGGCCTAGGAAGGGTTGGAGGGAGGGGGTAAAGGAGGTTTTGTGTGCGAGGGGCTTGGACTTCCAGCAGGCATGCGTGAGCGTGTTTGATAGGAGTGAATGGAGACAAATGGTTTTTAATACTTGACGTGTTGTTGGAGTGTGAGCAAAGTAACATTTATGAAGGGATTCAGGGAAACCGGCAGGCCGGACTTGAGTCCTGGAGATGGGAAGTACAGTGCCTGCACTCTGAAGGAGGGGTGTTAATGTTGCAGTTTAAAAACTGTAGTGTAAAGCACCCTTCTGGCAAGACAGTAATGGAGTGAATGATGGTGAAAGTTTTTCTTTTTCGGGCCACCCTGCCTTGGTGGGAATCGGCCAGTGTGATACCTGCAAAATAAGTCACCATGGGCCCCAAGAAAGCTTCTAGTGCGAACTGTGCCTTAAAAAAGGTGAAAATTACTATGGAAATGAAGAAAGAGATAATTGATAAGTACGAAAGTGGAGTGTGTGTCTCGGAGCTGGCCAGGTTGTACACCAAAACCCAATCAACCATCACTACTATTGTGGCCAACAAAATGGCAATCAAGGAAGCTGTTCTTGCAAAAAGGTGCAAGTTTGTTTTCGAAACAGAGATCGCAAGTACTCGAAGATGTTGAGAGACTGTTATTGGTGTGGATAAACGAAAAACAGATAGCAGGAGATACCATCTCTTAAGCGATCATGTGTAAAAAGGGTGGGAAATATGTACTATCGTACCACGGTCAGCTGTTGCTGCACCACCGTCAGCAGTTGCTGCACCACAGTCAGCTGCTGCTGCACCACCATCAGCTGTTGCTGCACCACAGTCAGCTGTTGCTGCACCACAGTCAGCTGTTGCTGCACCATGGTCAGCTGTTGCTGCACCAGTCAGCTGTTGCTGAACCACGGTGAGCTGCTGTTGCAGCACGGTGAGCTGCTGTTGCACCACGGTGAGCTGCTGCTGCACCACAGTCAGCTGCTGCTACACCACCGTTATGTGTTGCTGCACCACAGTCAGCTGCTGTTGCACCACGATCAGCTGCTGCTGCACCACAGTTAGCTGTTGCTACATCACCGTCATCTGTTGCTACACCACGTTCAGCTGTTGCTGAACCACGATCAGCTGCTGTTGCACCACGGTCAGCTGCTGCTGCACCACAGTCAGCTGCTGCTACACCACCGTCATCTGTTGCTGCACCACTGTCAGCTGCTGCTGCACCACGATCAGCTGTTACTGCACCATGATCAGCAGGTCCTAGTGGCATTAAAAGAAGAAGAGAAGTAACCCCGGAAAAGGACGTGCTACCTAAAGTCCTAATGGAAGGGGATTCCCCTTCTAAACATTAACAACTTCCATACTCTACCCTCCTCCCATCCCATCAATCATCACCAGATCTTCAATAAAGGTAAGTGTCAGTTTGTGTGTAGTAAAATTAATATTTCATGTGGTAAAAATTTTTTTTTTTTCATACTTTGTGGTGTCTTGCACGGATTAATTTAATTTCCATTATTTCTTATGGGGAAAATTAATTCGCCTTACAATAATTTCGGCATATGATGAGCTCTCAGGAACGGATTAATATCGTATGCCGGGGGTCCACTGTACAGTGGACCCCCGCATAGCAATTTTAATCCATGCAAGAGGGCTCATTGTTATGCGAAATGATCGGTATGCGAATGAATTTTCCCCATAAGAAATAATGGAAATCAAATTAATCCGTGCAAGACACCCAAAAGTATGAAAAAAAAAAATTTACCACATGAAATGTTAATTTTAATACACACAAACTGAAAAAGGCATGCACAATTACATGACACTTACTTTTATTGAAGATCTGGTGATGATTGATGGGATGGGAGGAGGGGAGAGAGAGTGTTAGTGTTTAGAAGGGGAATCCCCTTCCATTAAGACTTGAGGTGTCGAGTCCTTTTCTGGGGTTACTTCCCTTCTTCTTTTAATGCCACTAGGACCAGCTTCAGAGTCACTGGACTTCTTTCGCACAACATATCTGTCCATAGTGGCCTGTACCTCTCGTTCCTTTATGACTTCCCTAAAGTATTTCACAACATTGTCAGTGTAATAATCACCAGCACGGCTTGCAATAGCTGTGTGAGGGTGATTCTCATCCATAAAGGTTTGCACTTTCAGCCACATTGCACAGATTTCCTTAATCTTTGTAGTAGGCAACTTCTTCAATTTCTCTCTCCCCTCCTCTGAACCAGTTTCCTCAGGTATGGCCTCTTGCTGTTGAAGTTGATCTATCAGCTCATCAGTGGTTAGTTCTTCATTGTCCTCCTCCACCAACTCTTCCACATCCTCCCCACTAACCTCCAACCCCAAGGACTTTCCCAATGCCACAATGGATTCCTCAACTGGCATAATCCTCTTAGGGTTAGCCTCAAACCCTTCAAAATCCCTTTTGTCTACACATTCTGGCCACAGTTTCTTCCAAGCAGAGTTCAAGGTCTTCTTAGTCACTCCCTCCCAAGCCTTACCTATAAGGTTTACACAATTGAGGATATTAAAGTGCTCTCTCCAAAACTCTCTTAGAGTCAGTTGAGTTTCTGAGGTCACTACAAAGCACCTTTCAAACAGAGCTTTTGTGTACAGTTTTTTGAAGTTTGCAATAACCTGCTGGTCCATGGGCTGCAGGAGAGGAGTGGTATTAGGAGGCAAAAACTTCACCTTAATGAATTTCATGTCCCCATAAAGTCGCTCTGCCACGTCTGTAGGATGACCAGGGGCATTGTCTAACACCAGGAGGCACTTAAGGTCTAATTTCTTTTCAGTTAGGTAATCTCTCACATTGGGGGCAAATGCATGGTGTAACCAGTCATAGAAAAAGTCCCTAGTGACCCATGCCTTACTGTTTGCCCTCCACAGCACACACAAATTCTCCTTGAGGACATTCTTTTGCCTGAACGGTCTGGGAGTTTCAGAGTGATACACTAATAAAGGCTTCACTTTGCAATCACCAGTAGCATTGGAACACATCAACAAAGTAAGCCTGTCTTTCATAGGCTTATGTCCTGGGAGTGCCTTTTCCTCCTGAGTAATGTAGGTCCTGCTTGGCATTTTCTTCCAGAACAGGCCTGTTTCATCACAATTAAACACTTGTTCAGGTTTCAGTCCTTCACTGTCTATGTACTCCTTGAATTCCTGCACATATTTTTCAGCTGCTTTGTGGTCCGAACTGGCAGCCTCACCATGCCTTATCACACTATGTATGCCACTATGCCTCTTAAATCTCTCAAACCAACCTTTGCTGGCCTTAAATTCACTCACATCATCACTAGTTGCAGGCATTTTTTTAATTAAATCCTCATGCAACTTCCTAGCCTTTTCGCTTATGATCACTTGAGAGACGCTATCTCCTGCTAGCTGTTTTTCATTTATCCACACCAATAAGAGTCTCTCAACATCTTCCATCACTTGCGATCTCTGTTTCGAAAACACAGTTAAACCTTTGGCAAGAACAGCTTCCTTGATTGCCTTTCTGTTGCCCACAATAGTAGCGATGGTTGATTGGGGTTTCTTGTACAACCTGGCCAGGTCGGTGACACGCACTCCACTTTCATACTTATCAATGATCTCTTTCTTCATCTCTATAGTAATTCTCACCCTTATTGCTGTAGGGTTGGCACTAGAAGCTTTCTTGGGGCCCATGGTCACTTATTTTGCAGATAAAATCACCAAAAACACTGTAATAATACGAAATGTTCCGATTGTATGCTTGGATGTTACCGCGGAGGCTGGCTGGTAAACAATGCCACCGGCGGCACATGTGAGGCTGGCTAAGGGCGCACATTGGACGTGTCTCGGACGAACAGCGGTGAGCGGGTTTTTGAGCGGTACGCGAGGCAAAATTTTTGCGATAAAAGCGAGCGGTATGCGGATTAAACGTTATGTGATGCCAACGGTATGCGGGGGTCCACTGTATTTTCTTTTTGGGGATTTCCTTTCTTTTTGGGTCACCCTGCCTCGGTGGGAGACAGCCGACTTGTTAAAAAAAAAAAAATGTATACAGCCTCTCCTCACTTAGTGACATACTCTTTACCGATGACTCGGACTTATGATGGGCTCACTGACCAGTATGCATACCTAAATAATATGTATTAGAGCTAATTTCCTTTATTCTGTTTATTACAATATACAGTACACTACTGTATAAACATTTAAAAATATACAGGAAATGTTATAAAAGGTGCAAAGGTGACATTAAAACAACATCAGAGATGGCTGACACAAACTCACTACCATTATAGTATGCTCCTCACTTAGCGACGAATTCGTTTACCAACGTGGTCTTAGGAACAGAACTTCGTCGTTAAGTGAGGAGAGGCTGTATACATATTTTTAAATAACTGTTATTTCTTGAGGCAGTGTCATTTTCATACCTCCTGGCTGCATTACGCCATCTGGAAATTCAACATACTTTTCTGGCAACACCTGTGAAAAAAAAGAAAAAATCACTGTATACATTTCAACAAATCATATCAAATAAAGTTCATTGTATTGTATTAACAAATATATCGCAAGATCTTCCAGAAACAAGGAACCACGAGGAGTACAGTAGACGGCCCCAACTTACAATGTTAATGCATTTCACACAATTCATTTTACGTTGATTGTTTGGTACTCAGAACTCCTTTTCCCATAAGAAACAAAGAAAAATTAATTAATGCATTCCCAACCATAATATTCTGTATCTAGAGTAATCCCTCCATATGAAAGACAAATAAGGGAATTGTCCAAGTGTTCATCAAAAAAAAAAAAAAGTGAGCACTAAAATACTAAACTGTATACCTAACACAGTACTGTACACATAATTTAGTTACATGAAATTTAAAAACGAAAACTGGAAATAAACATTAAATAAAAAATTAAAAATGAAGTGAGTTACCCATTATTTTAAAAGTTTGTTGTATCAAGGTCCTATATGTACATATCAAGGGTTTACTGTAATTAAATGTTTCCAAAATGGCAATAATGTGAGTGGGAACTCTTGTAACTTAGAACTTCTTCAGTTGGGGCCTTATTGAACTGTGATAATAAATTTTCATTAAACTTGTAAATATATTTGTCATTACAAAACATGAAAGCAAGTGATTACAGCAAATTACAATTAATTTGTTTAACCCTTAAACTGTCCAAACGTAGATCTACATTGACGTGCGTAGCGTTCCGACCTTGATTTTCTCTATCTGAAAGCATGTAAAATCAGACGTAGATCTACGTTCGCAGCACTATGCATGTCAACATAGATCTACGTTTGGACAGTTTAAGGGTTAAATATGAAACATATAATATGGAGTAAAACTTCTTGCCAATACTGCCAAAAAATTTTATACTGTACAGAATATAATAATAAACATGCAAGAATTACTAATTCAATTGTTCCACTTTCAACCAAGTAAGAACATCTCTTAGTTGTAAGTTACTGTATATGAGAATATTTCTTTACTATATATTTAAAGGATGAAAAAATGAATTACTGCATCAAGCCCTGACATCCCATGAATAATACAACCATCAAACATCCACACTTCCACTTAGGCTCCAGAAGAAACTTTTTCCAAATTTTCCACTTACTGTATATTAATGGCCATAAGTCGACCCAGGCTTATAAAACAAGGGGAAGAGGGAGCAATACTGTCACCACAATAATGAAATTTCTGCATAACCTACAGTGTAAGTCAGGGGTATACTTTCAGTCCTCAATTTTTTCATAACCTAGGAATAAGTCAAGAGATGAAAGGGCACTGTTTTTCTGCATCACCAGAAATATGTAGTGCCAGGACTCGCAGCAATGGATTCAGGATGGAGAAATTTAGATTTAGAAAGGATATAGGGAAGTGCTGGTATGGCAATAGAGTTGTGGATGAGCAGAACAAACTGCTGAGTAGCATCACTGAAGAAAAAACTTTGTATAGCTTTTAACCCTTAAACGGTCCAAACGTATACAGTGGACCCCCGCATAATGATCACCTCCCAATGCGACCAATTATGTAAGTGTATTTATGTAAGTGCGTTTGTACGTGTATGTTTGGGGGTCTGAAATGGCCTAATCTACTTCACAATATTCCTTATGGGAACAAATTCGGTCAGTACTGGCACCTGAACATACTTCTGGAATGAAAAAATATCGTTAACCGGGGGTCCACTGTATATACGTTCACGTGTATAGCGCCCCAAACGTATATATACGTTTTCTTTGTCATTCATTCAACATTGCCACGATAAGCCTGAGTCACCTAGACATGAGAGAATGGGTGTGCGCACTCACTGTGCGCCATATTAAAATAACTGGGGACGCCTGGGTACCATATGCTCTTTTTTCCTATTAAAAAAAAGACAGTTTTTTCTCTCTCAAAAAATTTGAGGAGCTACGCGAGTGAACATATATATACGTTTGGACCGTTTAAGGGTTAATATAGATTGGACAGGTACATAAGTGGGTGTGACCTGTACCTACTTGACTTAGGCCAGTAGACCTACTGTAATGTTTGTTCTTGAATTTAAAAATTCTGAAGAAATTGGTAATAATGCTTATTTTTTTTTCAATGAACTGGCCATATCCCACCAAGGCAGGGTGATCTAAAATGAACAACAAAAGTTTTTCTTTTAAAATTTAGTAATTTATACAGGAGAAGGGGTTATTAGCCCTTTGCTCCTGGTATTTTAGTTGCCTCTTATGACATGCATGGCTTATTGAGGAAGAATTTGATAATGTTCATATATCAATTATTAATCATCCTAGGAGTCATAAGTCTCCAGAGACTGAAATAAATCAGGTGCTTCCTGCATCAGCAGTTAGTACACTTGGTGTTTCCATATCCTCTCTATCATCAAGGTTAAAATGTAAAGAAACTTGATAATTTTTGTATACTGAATGCATCATCACCCCAGAAGTTCGTTTCTTCTAGTGTTTATGTGAAAGAGGAACTCCACTAACTGTGATGTCTACATTTAGGGTATTAATGCAACCCCTCTAATTATATTGAATACTGTAGTGCCATTTACATATTATGATATGTACTTATCAATAACTTTCCCTACTCTTGAATTGTTGGAATCACTAATTATGAAGCAGCTGATTTACTCTGGCACAGCTGTGTCAGAGTAAATCAACTGCCTCAACATACATATTTCCTACTTCCCTCCATCTACATGATCAATAGTTTAAATGTGAAAAAACTGGACATATCAATACATTTTTATACTGTATATTAACCCTTTCAGTGTCAGTGCTGTATATATTTGGTAGAATTACCTATGTAGATGAAACAGCAAGAAACCTCGACACCCGCCTCAATGAACACATTAATGCCTGTAGGAACGATAACTTGAACAATGCCTGCGTACAACACCGGAATTCCACCAATCATCTCATGAAATTTAGGGACACCCAATTAGTGATCAAAGAAACTAATTTCCGCAGACGCAAGTGCCTTGAATCATCACTAACTGCTGTTTCTAATACAATTAAACAAAACAAAGGTAGCTTCACCATCTCTGAGGTCTTAGCAAGAATCCTCCTGAAAACAGTAAACCCTGCCATCACATAGTCTCTCCTGTTAATACTACACAAGCACATTACAGAGGATGAACTTTGAAACAGGCCTTCTCTAATCCAGCCTCCAACATAAATATTTGTCTAACCTATTTTTATGTTACCAAAGTAATAGCTTTTATATCCTTTTACTCATGTGCAAGTTAATTGTTCTACCATATTGTATTGCTACTACTACTACTACTACTACTACTACAACCACTAGTATTGCACCTCACTCTAAGCCTATATACATGTATACCCTCTTTGTTCATGTACTATTCATAACAGCTTGATAAAGCTCCAGGAGAGCGAAACGTTGCCACAATAAAATGTCACATTAGTAGCACTTGTGTCCTTTTACTTTACATAGTGTCAGTGCTGTAGTATTACGGCTTTGAAGCCAATGTCAGTCCCATAATACTATGCCAAAATTCTAGAGGCTTCAAATCTTCCAGGAGAAAGTTGGTAGGCCTTCATATGAGAGAATGGGTCTGTGTGGTTAGTGTGCGCAGTATAAAAAAAAATTCTGCAGCAAGCAGTGCATGAGGAAAAAATACTACGGCTGTGTTTTGGTTTAAAACAGTGATTTTGTGGTGAATTTTTGTATGGTATTTATGGTTATATTCTTGTTTTCTTGGTTTCATTTGATAGAATGGAAAATATATTACAGAAATAGAGGTGATTTTGAATGGTTTACTGAATAAAAGTAGCTTGAAACTGAACTCAAAATAGCAGAAATGTTTGATTTTTGACGATGTTCAAGAGCAACCAAATCACATCACATGTCCAATACACGTTAACTGGTGGGTCTAATATGCATTCATGAATGTACTGATATTATTTATACAATTACAGTGGAACCTTGGCTTACGAATTTAATCCGTTCCGTGACCTCATTCGTATCCCGATTTGTTCGTATGCTGAGTCAATTTTCCTCATATAAATTAAGTGAAATGACATTAATCCATTCCAGCGGAATTCCTGCTCTTAGGAGGAACGGCAAAATACTTCAGTATGATGCTAATATCAACTCTACAGCTTATTTATATATCACAATTCATCTAATTTCACCATCACTCAAGGAATGCATAACAGGTGCAGCATTGTCAGTGTTCAGCATTTCTTCAATGTCACTTTCCTGTAACTCCATTAGCACACAGTCAAGATGAATGAACAGAATTGTCAATGCTTATTGCTTGGGTACATTTATTCTGTTAGTGGGTTGGATCTGTGAAGGACCTGCCTAGTATGGGCCAACAGGCCTACTGCAGTGTTCCCCCTTTCTAATGTTATTATGTACCCACAACACCAATCATACCCAGCCCCTCCCACTCATATATTTGTCCAATATCTTTTTAACCCTTTGACTGTCACGGCCGTATATATACGTCTTACGAGGTACCGTGTTTGACGTATATATACTCATAAATTTTAGCGGCTTCAAATCAAACAGGAGAAAGCTGGTAGGCCCACATGTGAGAGAATGGGTCTGTGTGGTCAGTGTGCACCATATAAAAAAAATCCTGGAGCACGCAGTGCATAATGAGAAAAAAAAAAAAACTGACCGTTTTTTTTAATTAAAATGCCGACTTTGTGGTCTATTTTCGTATAGTATTTATGGTTGTATTCTCGTTTTCTTGGTCTCATTTGATAGAACGGAAAACATATTATAGAAATAGAGGTGATTTTGATTGATTTTACTATAAAAAGAACCTAGAAATGGAGCTCAAAGTAGGGGAAATGTTTGATTTTTGCCAATGTTCAAAAGTAAACAAATGATGCCATTGTCCAATAAATGTCCAACTAGCCATTCTAATATGCAGTCATGAATGGGTTGATGTTATTTATACAATTATTACAGTATTGCAGTAGTCTGCATAATAGTAAGTCTTCTATTTTTTGTTTGAATAAAAATTCAAAATAGAAAGCAAGAGTAATATCAGTGGGGCCTGGAGACGTGACTGATGAACAAAGAAAATGTTATTTTAGAGCCAGGAATGTCTGCATAGTTCATTCTGGACCTTATTTTGAAATTGTCATATTTTTTAGTTTTCGTGAAATTGGCCAAGTTGCAAATTTCTGACCATGTTATTGGGTAGTTGAAATCGGTAAATGGGCAGTTTCTTGTACTCAATCGATAGAAAAAATGGAGTTCTAAAGAAATAGCTATGAGTTTGGGCGACTGGAACAATGGAATTAGCCGAAAATAGGGCTCAATGTGGGCGAAATCGCCGATTTGTAAACAGCGCCGAGGTCGCTAACTTCGCGAGAGCATAATTCCATCAGTTTTCGTTTTTTTGGTGTCATTACAATCGGGAAAAGATTCTCTATCATTTCATAAGAAAAAATAGTTTTTTTTTTTTAAATTTTGCGACACCAGGAGACACCTCAGGATTGGGGGTTGCGACAGTCAAAGGGTTAAAGCTGCCCAAGGTTCTATCAAAGCTAAAACCTTGTATAGTTTCAAATTTAGGTTGGATAAATACACGAGTGAGAGGGGTTGTATTTGAGTGGGACTTGCACATGAGTAAATAGGATTATTAAAGTTTATTACTTGGGTAGCACTGAAAATTGAGTAGGGCAAATATTCTGTTAGTAGGATGAATTGTGTAGGACCTGCCTAGTATGGGCCAACAGGCCTGCTGCAGTGTATTATTATTATTAGTACGTATGTACTTTCTTGTTTCTTGTTTCTTGTCCAGACCAGAGCTTTGGTGAGATGGGTAAGGAAGAAGGATGGGTAAGGATAGAAATCTTGGAAAAGGGTGGGAGGGGGGAGAGAGGTAGGATATAAAAGGTAAGTGGCCCAACCACTTTGGTGTAATTTAAAAAGTGTACGTGAAATGATAAGATATTCTTTAAGGGGTATAAGACTAACCCATCAGAGTCACATAGATATAACAGATATATATAAGTACATGACTCTGAATTGGTAGTAATTATACAAGTTGCATTTTTTTTTTTTTTTTTTTTTTTTTTTTTTTTTTTTTGCGATTGCACAACGGATATGTATGCAACAATGAAGGCAATAATTTTCTGGCCAGTTTATAGAATTACGTGACAATGGCTTCTTACAGGTGGTGTCCAGCCATAGTAAATAGCATAATTTTTACATTAGATTGTTATATAAGATGTCTCCCTAATTGGGGGCGATGATGTTTTCAGTAAACATAGAAGGGTTCTGGTGTTACCCAATCATCTTCATCAGGGAGGTTGCTCAATATCATGGGTCGAGGGTAATCATCTTTATGTATAAAACGACGAACCCTCTGTGGGAGAGTCATTCTTTGAGTCCTGTGAGGAGGAGTATTGATGATATAATCATTGGTATTTACCACTTGTATAGGATGTTCTCTATCTGGCATGTATAGTTCTTGCATTGTATAGAGTTGTTTCTTTTTTACGGTGTCAAGGTGTACATTTATGGCAGTAATATCTTGTTGTATGTGTAAATCTGCCATTTTAACTCTGTCTCTCCTCCTGGTATCGGTAATGAAGCGAAGAGCTCTATTCTAGACCCTTTGTAACCGTAGCATATTGGTCTTTGTTGTTAATGACATTGGGACACAAGGGTATTCGAGTATAGGTCTTATTAACATTTTATATAGATGTTTTTTGACATGTTGAGGGGCTTGATTGAATCGAAAGAGACTGCTAAGACCGGCTTTGGCTATGTTGATCTTTTTAGTTACATGAGATGTTGAGTGGAGCAGCCTGTCTATTTCATATCCCAAAATCTTGTTAGGGTTTCTAATGGCTACAGGTGTACCTCTGATGGAGATACCCCCTTTATCTTCGATGGTTGATGCAAAACATCCTATCGTGCTAACAAGGACCTTGTCAGGATTAGTCTAATTCTCCATTTCTTTTCCCAATTAGATGTTTGACGAAGTTCAATATTCATTTTTTCTATGACTCTCTCATACTTGTATTTTCCTGTTACCGGAGTTGATGAGACGACATGAATAACATCATCTGCAAACTGTGTTACAACTGTATCATTAAACTCTGGTTGAGGAAGGTCATTCACATAAATGTTGAATAGAATTGGACTTAGACAAGAACCTTGTGGGACACCAGCTGTCGGTATAAAAGGCTCTGCCGACCTGCCATGAAAGGTGGGAATGATTTTTCTTTGAGTTAAGAAATTATGTATTAATCTGAGAAAAGTCCAGTTATGGTCTGGTAGGTCAATGAGTTTGTATATAAGGCCATCATGCCATAAGCTATCAAAAGCTTTATGAACATCTCTCGTGGCAATTAAGGCAAGATTGCCCTTATGTTTTAGACTTGCTACAGTATCGAAAATAACATTTATTGCATGATTGGTACCTCTATGTGTTCTAAAGCCAAATTGTTTTTCAGTAAAAAAGTGATTAAACTCCATATAGTAGTTCAATCTGTTGGAAATGACTTTCTCAAGAACTTTTCCAGTAACTTCAAGTAAAGATATAGGTCTATAGTTCCCAGGTTGGTGGATGTCTTTATTGGGCTTACCAAGAAAGATCATCCTGGCAGTCTTAAAAACCACTGGAAAATGTCCTGAGGCCAAGATGGCATTAAAGATATTTACCAAAGACTGTTTACAATTTCTAGGTAGGAACTTTATCTGTTTCATTGTTATTCCAGAGAGGCCAGGGGCTCTATTTCGCATTCTTCCAATGACCTGACTCATCTCTAGTAATGTAATAGGTCTAGTAAGCGGGTGGGTATCTTCAAGAGTTGAAGTATCAATGGAAGGTAGTGGTTGTAGATCATCCAAGTTCTCATCTCTCCATTCATTTACCAACTGATAATGATTATTGTTAAAATGACGACTGTTATTGTGGGAGAGAATTTTCTCCCATACATCACCCATCAAATTAGCCTGGTCCTGTGGATCGTCAAGTTTAATTTCAACATCTTCATCATCCTCATCAGTGAAGGTATGAACTAGGTAGTTAGGATACACTACACTTCTCTCTTTTATGTGCGGGTTATTTGTGTATTGTTCCAGTCACGGTATTGTGCCTTTGTGTTATTTATTTAGGTAGTTAGGAGCCCTGTGCTTTGCCCCTAAAAGTTGTCGGATCTTACTCCAAAATTTTGCTGGTTCACGTTTATACTGATTAGCTTGAAGAACTAGCAATTTCCATAAGTCCCGTTTGTGATGACTAATCATGTTAATTAATTCTTGCCTTAATCGGTGCAGTGTAGCTACTGGTGGTTGTCGCGTTTGAAGATGCCTTCGACATTCTGCTTGATAATTTCTTAAATTGTCTCTAATTTCCCTAGTAGGTTTATATTGTTGGTATATCTTTGTGGAAGCTAATTGACAAGTTGCATTAGTAGCTTCAATTATTCGATTATGCAGGGACTGGATTGCATCATCAATTGCAGTGGAAGGTAGATTTTCCAATGACACAATTTCATCCTCACCCAGAAATGCCCTGAAGGGGTCAAATCCTAGGGTGTTAAGATTGGGTTTAGGAGGTACAGGGATTCTAAATGGAGAAGTTTGTAGTTGTATTATAACGGGGATATGGTCAGATCCTACGTTTCCACCAGGAGAGATACGACAGTGAAAGATGTCACAGTCTCTGTTTGTCAGTACTATATCTGGTGTCCCTGGATGAGGTCCAATGTACGATTTAAAGAATGGGCCTTGAAATGACAAGTTTCTAGCTGTCATGATATTAAATAGTTGCTTTCCTTTTAAGTCACCCAGTGTAATACCAGCTCCACAGTTGAAGAGGGCAGGGTGATGAGCATTAAAATCTCCTGCTAGAATTGTTGGAATATTTCTGCTTAATATCCTATGTAGAGGAATTGACTCTATATATTGTTGTCTCGGGGGAAAATATCCAGTTCCTATCACTAGTTGTCCATGAGACGTTGTCATTTCTATTGCAAGAATGTTATCTTCATCAACATGAATATTTTTAAAAGTATAGCCTAATTTAACTAAGATGGCTACACCACTAAAGGGTCCTCTCGATTTCTCCACAGTAGAGTAACCACGTAATTTAATATGTTGATCAACTCTTGCAGCTGTCTCGTTCAAGAGTATAACATCAGGTTTGTAATTATGTAGTTCAACCTCAAGGAGGTAATGGTTATTAAAGAAATGTTGAACATCAAGTTGAAAAATTGTAATCCCCATTATTTCTTGCACTTCGCTCGTGTACTGCGGTCTGAACGCCTGCAAGTAATGTCATGTTTATTATCCACACTATCCCTGCTGGACCCGTCAACGGAAGGAGGGAACTGCTGAGTAGTTGCTTGTGTATTAAAAATGCCATCATCTTCACTAGAGGTGGTAATATTAACAGACTCATTAGAATCGTTAGAGTCATCATCAGAAAACTGAGGTATGATATTCCCTGTTACAGGAAGCAGAGGCTCGTGAGAGTTAATGGGAGACTCTGGAGGCTCCAAGGGAAAATTAGGTAGGCAAGGTGAGTTACCCTGGGAAAGTTCCTGTTCGACAGGATCAGCTTCAATAGCTGGAGAGTAGGCACCAATTTCTGGGGCATTGTTATGTTCAAGTGTTGACTTATCAGGTTGAGGGGAGTTGACAACCTGGGTATGCAAGGTGGGCGATCCCTGGGCCAGGGATGACTTAGGCTTATTTTTAGATGTAGAGTAGGGTACATACTTCTTGTTATGAGAAGGCTTGGTCATAATAGCCTTCACATTTTCTGGGATGGTGATGGGAGTGATCCCATTAGCCATTAACAGATCATTTAAAACCTGAGAGCAGAGTTGAATGTCACCACCTGCTATGTCTTTGGCCATCATATACATTAGTTGTGCTCTCGTCATATCCCCGGCTGTGGATACCTGAGACATACCTGGAGTTTACCTGGAGAGAGTTCTGGGGGTCAACGCCCCCGCGGCCCGGTCTGAGACCAGGCCTCCTGGTGGATCAGAGCCTGATCAACCAGGCTGTTGCTGCTGGCTGCACGCAAACCAACGTACGAGCCACAGCCCGGCTGATCCGGAACTGACTTTAGGTGCTTGTCCAGTGCCAGCTTGAAGACTGCCAGGGGTCTGTTGGTAATCCCCCTTATGTGTGCTGGGAGGCAGTTGAACAGTCTCGGGCCCCTGACACTTATTGTATGGTCTCTTAACGTGCTAGTGACACCCCTGCTTTTCATTGGGGGGATGGTGCATCGTCTGCCAAGTCTTTTGCTTTCGTAGTGAGTGATTTTCGTGTGCAAGTTCGGTACTAGTCCCTCTAGGATTTTCCAGGTGTATATAATCATGTATCTTTCCCTCCTGCGTTCCAGGGAATACAGGTTTAGGAACCTCAAGCGCTCCCAATAATTGAGGTGTTTTATCTCCGTTATGCGCGCCGTGAAAGTTCTCTGTACATTTTCTAGGTCGGCAATTTCACCTGCCTTGAAAGGTGCTGTTAGTGTGCAGCAATATTCCAGCCTAGATAGAACAAGTGACCTGAAGAGTTGGTTTAGAAAGACACGTAAGCAAACACTATAACATATTTATTAGAAAACGTTTCGGTCCTGGGACCTTGATCACTTCTAACATACAGAGGTAGAAAGACATTATATATATAGGCGGAGAGTGAGATGTGACGCACGTGACCTGAGGAATGTCATAAGAACATAAGAATGGAGGAACACTGTAGAAGGCCTACTGGCCCATGCGAGGCAGGTCCTTATCAAAACAACCTCTGTCTATGATGAGGACCAGTAGACGATGAAATCATGTGACTCCTGTGTTGTTGGGTTGGTGCTGCTTAAGTATCATGTATGCCAATGTTTTTGAAATTTTGTAGTTTCCAGTGTTGCGTTCTATAGTGTCGGTGACGGTGATTAGTGAGGCTTCTAGGCACCGTCGGCGTCTGAGGTCTGGTTCGGTGAGAATGAGTTGTGCCTCGTTCCAGTTCATCAAATGCCCCGTTGAGTCTCTGTGGAGGACACAGGCGTACCTTACATCGTCTCTGTTAGAGGCATTTCGATGCTCATTCAGGCGGACTGCAAGATCTCTGCCTGTCTCGCCTACATATTTCTTGGGACAGAACCCACAAGGGATCGTGTAGACGCCTGCTGTAGAAGTTAGAGGTGTGGGGCTGCGTTTAGTAGTGAGGTCTTTGATAGAGGATGTGTTTATGGTGGAAACGTTGATGTTACTCATAGCAAGTGCCCGGCGAGTATTCGTGGCAACATCGCCACATGGGAGTACTATGAACTGTTTAGGGGGCTGTTCCATGGGCGGTTTGTTGAGGATAGCTTGTGCCTTGAGTCTGCAATCTCGGATGAAGAAAGATGGGAACTGAAGACGTGTAAAGGCTTGTGTTATGTAAGTGCATTCTTCTTCTAGAAAAGAAGTGATCAAGGTCCCAGGACCGAAACGTTTTCTAATAAATATGTTATAGTGTTTGCTTACATGTCTTTCTAAACCAACTTGTCGGTATTTATTACCAAGGTTTAGACCTGAAGAGTGTCATCATGGGCTTGGCCTCCCTAGTTTTGAAGGTTCTCATTATCCATCCTGTCATTTTTCTAGCAGATGCGATTGATACAATGTTATGGTCCTTGAAGGTGAGATCCTCCGACATGATCACTCCCAGGTCTTTGACGTTGGTGTTTCGCTCTATTTTGTGGCCAGAATTTGTTTTGTACTCTGATGAAGATTTAATTTCCTCATGTTTACCATATCTGAGTAATTGAAATTTCTCATCGTTGAACTTCATATTGTTTTCTGCAGCCCACTGAAAGATTTGGTTGATGTCTGCCTGGAGCTTTGCAGTGTCTGCAATGGAAGACACTGTCATGCAGATTCGGGTGTCATCTGCAAAGGAAGACACGGTGCTGTGGCTGACATCCTTGTCTATGTCGGATATAAGGATGAGGAACAAGATGGGAGCGAGTACTGTGCCTTGTGGAACAGAGCTTTTCACCGTAGCTGCCTCGGACTTTACTCTGTTGACGACTACTCTCTGTGTTCTGTTAGTGAGGAAATTATAGATCCATCGACCGACTTTTCCTGTTATTCCTTTAGCACGCATTTTGTGCGCTATTACGCCATGGTCACACTTGTCGAAGGCTTTTGCAAAGTCTGTATATATTACATCTGCATTCTTTTTGTCTTCTAGAGCATTTAGGACCTTGTCGTAGTGGTCCAATAGTTGAGACAGACAGGAGTGACCTGTTCTAAACCCATGTTGCCCTGGGTTGTGTAACTGATGGGTTTCTAGATGCGTGGTGATCTTGCTTCTTAGGACCCTTTCAAAGATTTTTATGATATGGGATGTTAGTGCTATTGGTCTGTAGTTCTTTGCTGTTGCTTTACTGCCCCCTTTGTGGAGTGGGGCTATGTCTGTTGTTTTTAGTAACTGTGGGACGACCCCCGTGTCCATGCTCCCTCTCCATAGGATGGAAAAGGCTCGTGATAGGGGCTTCTTGCAGTTCTTGATGAACACAGAGTTCCATGAGTCTGGCCCTGGGGCAGAGTGCATGGGCATGTCATTTATCGCCTGTTCGAAGTCATTTGGCGTCAGGATAACATCGGATAGGCTTGTGTTAATCAAATTTTGTGGCTCTCTCATAAAAAATTCATTTTGATCTTCGACTCTCAGTCTGGTTAGCGGCTTGCTAAAAACTGAGTCATATTGGGACTTGAGTAGCTCACTCATTTCCTTGCTGTCATCTGTGTAGGACCCATCTTGTTTAAGTAGGGGCCCAATACTGGACGTTGTTCTCGATTTTGATTTGGCATAGGAGAAGAAATACTTTGGGTTTCTTTCGATTTCATTTATGGCTTTTAGTTCTTCCCGCGATTCCTGACTCCTAAAGGATTCTTTTAGCTTAAGTTCGATGCTTGCTATTTCTCTGACCAGTGTCTCCCTACGCATTTCAGATATATTGACCTCTTTTAGCCGCTCTGTTATTCTTTTCCGTCGCCTGTAAAGGGAGCGCCTGTCTCTTTCTGTTTTACATCTACTCCTCCTTTTTCTTAGAGGAATAAGCCTTGTGCATACATCGAGTGCCACCGAGTTAATCTGTTCTAGGCATAAGTTGGGATCTGTGTTGCTTAGTATATCTTCCCAGCTTATATCGGTTAGGACTTGGTTTACTTGGTCCCACTTTATGTTTTTGTTATTGAAGTTGAATTTGGTGAATGCTCCCTCGTGACTAATCTCATTATGGCGGTCTGGGGCTCCGCGCATACATGACTGAACCTCAATTATGTTGAGATCTGAGTATATTGTTTTTGATATGGTGATATTTCTTATCAGATCATCATTGTTAGTGAAGATGAGGTCTAGTGTATTCTCCAGTCTAGTAGGCTCTATTATTTGCTGGTTTAAATTGAATTTTGTGCAGAGATTTAAAAGCTCGCGTGAGTGTGAGTTTTCATCAGAGCTGCCTCCTGGTGTTATTACTGCAACAATATTATTTGCTATATTCCTCCATTTTAGGTGCCTTAAGTTGAAATCCCCCAGGAGCAAGATGTTGGGTGCAGGAGCTGGAAGGTTTTCCAGACAGTGGTCAATTTTTAACAGCTGTTCCTGGAACTGCTGGGATGTTGCATCCGGAGGCTTGTAGACTATCACAATGACTAGGTTTTAGTTCTCAACCTTTACTGCTAAAACTTCCACTACATCATTTGAGGCATTTAGCAGTTCTGTGCAAACAAGTGACTCTGCAATGTACAGGCCAACCCCCCCCTTTTGCCTGTTCACTCTGTCACATCTGTATAGGTTGTAACCTGGGATCCATATTTCGTTGTCCAAGTGATCCTTTATGTGGGTCTCAGTGAAAGCCGCGAACATTGCCTTTGCCTCTGCAAGCAGTCCACGGATGAAAGGTATTTTGTTGTTTGTTGCTGGCTTTAGACCCTGTATATTTGCAAAGAAGAATGTTATCGGACTGGTGGTATTGTTGGTACTGGGGGGGGATTTTTTTTCCGGCATTAGTATCTGTATCTGTTGGTTTGGAGTGGAGGCCATCGACTGTGGTTCCACTCAAGGGATGACTGGATTTGGTGTACGATTTCTGCCATTTCCTGCCAGTTTTTTTTCCTTCCTGGCACTAAAAAACCTCTCCCTCTTGAGTGGCTGTGGCTACCCAGGTTTTCCCATGGCCTGGATGTTTTGTATCTTTTTGTCCCCTTTAGATGGTATGCCTGGCAATTTAAGTTATAGCACAGTCTTTCCTGTACTGAAGAGGTACACAGTTCAGGGTGAAAAAGCTTACAGGAAGGGAGTTTGCATTTTCCTGTTGTCATATGGGCATGGCATTTCCTAGGGTGGTCATAGTTGCACGTCCCATCTGTTTTTCCAGATTTCCCATGCCAGCAGATACCGAGTGCATAGTATGTGCACAGGCTTGGTTTCCGTTTGCCTTGGGTTTCTGTGACTGTATTCCCTGTTGGTGCATGTTTCCCTGTCTTACTTCTATCCTCCCTAGCACCAACAATGGAGCTCCCACCAGTTGTTTTTGGTAATATATCCTCACTATTGCTAGTGGAGTCCTCTTGTTTGCTATTTCCTGCGGTATTTCTAGTTTGCAATATTGGTTTTATCTTATCTTTGACTACACTTGTTTCCCTACTATGGCTCCTGTCCCCTATGAGGTCATTTATATGTATTCCTTCCTGCGTATAATTCCCGACTACCTGGACAAAATCTCCAGCTTCACCATTACTGTCTCCCAGGACAGCATCTCCAGCTTCCCCATTACTGTCTCCCAGGACAGCATCTCCAGCTTCACCATTACTGTCTCCCAGGACAGCACCTCCAGCTTCACCATTACTGTCTCCCAGGACAGCATCTCCAGCTTCACCATTACTGCCTCCCAGGACAGCACCTCTAGCTTCACCATTACTGTCTCCCAGGACAGCACCTCCAGCTTCCCCATTACTGTCTCCCAGGACAGCACTATCAGCCCCCCATTTACTGACTACCAGGACATCATCTCCAGCCTTACAGTTTCTGACTACATGGCCAGTATCAAGGGCAGTACCATTCAGCCCGGACTTTTTATGTTCCCATCTGTTGTAGAAAGCTTCCATAGGAGATGAGACTGAACCTTGTTGTTGCGTTTGTGTATGTTGTAGGTGGGGCGCTCCAAGAGGGGCAGAATTCCAAACATTGGAACCATTGGTAGAGACCTGAGGAGTCCCACTTGATCCAGGCAGAGCTGGGAAGGAAGTTTGGGACATTGTTGGCGGTGCCTGGGGAGTGGTCTTCTTAGAAGTGGACAATTTCTTGGCTTCAATAATTTTCTACATTTCCTTTTTCCTTTCAGGACAAATAGCAGAAACAGCATGATGTTTTCCGTTGCAGAGGACACATTTGGGTGTATTTTTATTATTACAATCTCGATATGAATGTTGGCCAGAGCAAATGCTACAAATCTGCCCTTGAGTACTGCATTTGTTGGTGTTATGACCAAAGGCATAACATTTAAAACATATGTACTATAATAATACTAATAATTATTATTATTATTATTAATTTAGGGAAGTGGAGCACAGATCCAATTCCCTTGATCAAGAGCCCCTCACTAAGGAACCTCCCTTGAGGGGAAAGTTCGCATCCTGAAATTTCGTTCGTCTCCAGAAACAAAAAATCGATTGAGCGACTGTTCATATCCTGAAAAATTCGCAAGGTGGGGCATTCGTAAGCCAAGGTTCCACTGTATTACAAATTATGCAGCAATTTGAATAACATCATACTATAAATAAGAGGGGCCTGGAGACATGACTAATGAACAGAGAAAAATGTTATTTTAGTGCCAGGAATGTCTGCATTGTTTATTCTGGCCCTTATTTTAAAATTGTCCTTTGTTGAATTTTGTATAAAATTGACCAAATTAGTAATTTCTGATAACTTTTTTTGTGTAGTTGAAATAGGTAAATGGGTAGTTTCTTGTATTAAATCGATACAATAAAAAGATGTCTAGTGAAATAGCTATCAGTTTGGACGAGCGGAATAAAGGAATTGGTCCATAAAAGGGCTCAAAGTGAGCGAAATCACCAATGTGTAAATACTGCCGAGACCACTAACTTCACGAGAGCGTAATTTCATAAGTTTTCCATCAAACTTCAAACTTTTGGTTTCATTACCTTTGGAAAAAGAGTCTGTATCTTTCATAAGATTTTTTTTTTTTTTAAATTCTTCGATACTATGAGCAAGTTTGCAAGCACGGGTCTCGACACTCAAAGGGTTAACCATCAGTTTGGTGGCTATACAGTATTTGAATTTTTTTTAATGAATAATAAAGCGCGTTTGTGAGGTTGAGCTCACCTAGTAATTACTATACTGATGAGTTGTTAGAACTTAGGCATAGTAATATAGGATGCAGGAAAACAGATCTACCATATCTGAGTTTTGGAGTTGGGAAGAATACCTGTAATTGGTCATCACTGAAACAATAATACCTGTTCTCAAAAAAAAGTAGGTAGGGCTCAAGTAATGGTAATTTTTTTCTTTCTTCTGGTCACCCTGATTAAAAAAACACCCAATATATTAAAAAATTGCATGTTTTTTACAATATTATGTAACACGAATAGAAATAAGTACTTTAGTAATGTAAATTGCACATAAACATACATATATGAGCCATGCAAGCAAAGCAAGACACTGACTGGTGCTTACCTGAAATAGTACGTGCATGCTAAATTTACCGAATGAATTGTTGCCGTCAGAGTAGGAAGGAATTGTGGAGTGCACAGTTGTATAGTGCCATGACTCAGTGGTCATTCAGAGCTCTGTACAAAACAAGAAAACATACTACCACACAAACTGTGCACTATATAGAACATGAAAGGATCACAGGCTATATATACTGAGAGGTGTGCATCTCAGTATGTATATGCTGAGAGGTGTATATATAAGTGTATTTACACTATAAGGTACAATCTCACATGGTATACAAACTGAGGTATATATCTCACAAGGTATATATACTATACAGAGTTGTGTATCACAGCACATACACAACAAGAGGCATACAATATATCTCATTGTAGATACACTAAAACTTAATTTTTTTTTAAATGGGGGGTGAAGGAGGAGGATTAAAGCACCTTTGAATATCAGTGTACAGATGAAATATAACCTTAATGACCCATGTGGAGTTGATAGTCTTGAAACCTAGCAAGTAAACTACAGTAGCCCTTCATATTACATGGTAGTTACATTCCTGAAAATGCCACGTTAGATAAATCTGTGTTATATAAACTGAAGAACTTATGGGAAAAATAGGGTTATGTTCCTGGGACCCCCAAAAAGCCAAACAACTTTTTTCTTTCATACATCCAGAAATTACAAAAAAATAAAAATGATAATGTTGTTTTTGTTGCTTAAGATTACAAATGTAACAGAAATATTATTTACCTTAAATTGTGGTTGCTGGTGTATGTCAGTGATTGTGAAGAGAGTGGAGATGCATGGTGTGGCCCTACTGGGCTGAGGTGGATGGACTGCTGTGCAGGTAAAACTTAACTTCAGGAATAAAGTGATGCTTAAACCAGTCAATAAATATTTCTTCTGTCATCCATGCTGATTGGGTTGACCTCCAAATTACTGGCATTGTGTTTTTATCTGCACCTTTCAAAGCCCGAGGATTCTTAGATTGGTAAATAACCATGGGCTTATGCTTGAAATCACCTGATGCATTACCGCAAAGGAGCAAGGTGAAGCGATCCTTTGCTGCCTTGAAGGCCGGTGCACTTTTCTCTTGCTGGCTGAAATAAGTTCTCAATGGCATCTTTTTCTCAAAAAAAAAAAAAAAAAAAAAAAAAAAAAAAAAAAAAAAAAAAAAAAAAAAAAAAAAAAAAAAAAAAAAAAAAAAAAAAAGAAAAAAAACACTTGTCTCGTCAGCATTAAACACTTGATGTGGCTTGTAGCCACCCTCAGAAATAATTTCCTAAAATTCAGCAAGGAAATTACTTGCTGCTGTATGATCATCTGAGGCACTTTCACTAGAAAACTTAATACAGTGGACCCCCGGCTTACGATATTATTTCATTCCAAAAGTATGCTCAGTTGCCATTACTGAACGAATTTGGTCCCATAAGGAATATTGTGAATTAGATTAGTCCATTTCAGATCCCCAAACATACACGTACAAACACACTTACATAATTGGTCGCATTGGGAGCTGATCATAAAGCAGGGGTCCACTGTACATGTATTATGTAACTTATTACGCAACTTAAAATTGTGGAACCAGCCAGCACTAAACATACACTCTTTGACAGGCCTTCCTGCTTTAACCCTTTGATTGTCGCAACCCTAAATCCTGAAGTGTCTCCTGGTGTTGAAAAATATTAACCTTTTGAGGGTTTCGGCCATACTAGTATGGCTTATGACCCAGGGTTTTTGATGTACTAGTATGCCTAAATTCTAGCACCCTCAAATCTAGTGGGAGAAAGCTGGTAGGCATACATATGAAAGAATGGGTCTATGTGGTCAGTGTGCACAGTATAAAAAATCCTGCAGCACACAGTGCATAACGAGAAAAAAAAAACTTTGACCGTGTTTTTGGAATAAAACAGCGACTTTGCACTGTATTTTTGTATGGTATTTATTATTGTATTCTAGTTTTCTTGGTCTCATTTTATAGAATGGAAGACATATTACAGAAATTGAGATGATTTTGACTGGTTTTACAATGAAAAGTACCTTGAAATTGAGCTCAAAGTAGCAGAAATGTTCGATTTTTACCAAAGTTCAAAAGTAAACAAATCATGCCAAGCGTCCAATACACGTCAACTGGTGAGTCTAATATTCTTTCACAAGTGCGCTGATATTATTTATACCATTTCTACACTAATGCAGTAGTCTGCATAACAGTAAATCTCCTATTTTTTGTAAGAATAAAAATTGAAAGTGGAAAGCCAAAGAAATATAAGAGGGGCCTGGGGATGTGACTAACGAACGGAGGAAATGTTATTTTAGTGCCATGAATGTCTTTCTTGTTTATTCTGGACCCTATTTGGAAATTGGCATCTTTTGAAATTTGTGTGAAATTGGCAAAATTGCTAAATTCTGACCACTGTATTGGATAGTTGAAATCAGTAAATAGGTGGTTTCTTGTACTCATTCAATAAAAAAAAATGGAGTTCTAGAGAAATAGTTATGATTTTTGTCGACTAGTACACAGGAATTGGCCGAAAATAGGGCTCAAACTGATGCATAAACATTGTCGAGACCGCTAACTTCGCGAGAGCATAATTCCGTAAGTTTTCCATCAAAATTCATACTTTTGGTGTCATTATGATCGGGAAAAGATTCTCTATCTTTTCATAAGAAAAAATAGTTTTTTTTTTTTTAAATTTGGCTGACCCTGAGAACAAATCTTGGAGAGGACCTGTCGATCCTCAAAGGGTTTAAGAAAAAAAAAAAACCACTTATCAAAATGTTAAGATTAATTTTCTGATTGGTTTAACCCTCCCCCCCCCAAAAAAAATTGCAATTGATATTTACCGAGATATAGAGGAGTAAAGTTGGCAGCAAATGAGCCACATATGGCAACAGTGGCGAATGCAGCTCACCCGGTAAACTTTGGTTTACTTCCATTCAAAGGTTTCTTGTTTTTTCACTATTTTATTTTTTCACATAACTTCTGTGGCCTGTGAGACCAAAGTAAGGTGCAATGAACATACAGTGGACCCTCAGCTAATGATGGCATCACCTAACGTTAAATCCAGCTAACGATACATTTTAACGCAAAAATTTTGCCTCAGCTAACGCTAAAATACTCACCCTATGCGATTTGTTTGAGACGCGTCCACATGTGGCCTGAGTGCGCCAGTGTTTACAAGCCAGCCAGTGCCGTCGCATCCACGCATACAATCAGAACATTTCATATTATCACAGTGTTTTTAGTGATTGTACCTGCAAAATAAGTCACCATGGGCCCCAAGAAAGCTTCTAGTCCCAACCCTGCAGTAAAAAGGGTGAGAATTACTATGGATATGAAGAAAGAGATTAAGGAAATGTGTGCAATGTGGGTTGAAGTGCAAACCTTTATGGATGAAAATCACCCTCACACAGCTATTGCAAGCCGTGCTGGTGACTATTACAATGACAATGTTGTGAACCACTTTAGACAAATCATAAAGGAATGGGAGGTACAGGCCTCTATGGACAGATATGTTGTGCGACAGAGGGCCAGTGACTCTCAAGCTGGTCCTAGTGGCATTAAAAGAAGAAGGGAAGTAACCCCGGAAAAGGACTTGATACCTCAAGCCCTAATGGAAGGGGATTCCCCTTCTGAACATTAACAACTTCCACACTCTCCCCTCCTCCCATCCCATCAATCATCACCAGATCTTCAATAAAGGTAAGTGTCAGTTTGTGTGTATTAAAATTAATATTTCATGTGGTAAATTTTTTTTTTTTTCATACTATGGGGTGTCTTGCACAGATTAATTTGATTTCCATTATTTCTTATGGGGAAAATTAACTCAACTAACGATGAGCTTTCAGGAACGGATTAATATCATTAGCTGAGGGTCCACTGTATATACCTCGTTGTAACACAATAATCGCACAAACATTAATATCATTATATTGCTTACAAAACTTGTTTACACAAATGAACATAAAAATTGTTTATTACTACCGTTCTATAATATATATACAAATGTCCAGTCACTGGACATGCTCCTAGAAGTGCTGCAGCTTGCGAAACTCTTTGAAACATGGTTTCATACACAATGGTGTTTGACACTCCTCATACATAAAACGAGCAGCTCTGTGTTTTTGTGGACTTTTTTTTGTATGTGCACAGACAAAACACCTCTTCTGAGCAGTTTTCTTCAAAGCAGTAGCAGGCAGTTGTGTAAGGTACTTATCCTAGCTAAATGGTCATGTGTCATAATTCCTACCTACCTACCTTTCTTTCTTTCTTCGTTCTTTCCTCCCTTCCTTCCTTCTGGTTTCTATAATATATATTTTTTTTTATTTTTTTATCACACTGGCCGACTCCCACCAAGGCAGGGTGGCCCGAAAAAGAAAAACTTTCACCATCATTCACTCCATCACTGTCTTGCCAGAAGGGTGCTTTACACTACAGTTTTTGATAAATTAGACACATGTGCAACTCTTGGGTATCTTTACTGAGGAAACGTTTCACCACACAGTGGCTTCATCAGTCCATACATAGGAGAAACTTTAAGAACAGGAGGAGAATGAGGTAATCAGTCTCTCAACCTTGAGTCGATGTGTTCAGTCCATCAATCTTGAGTAGATGGACTGAACACATCGACTCAAGGTTGAGGGACTGATTACCTCATTCTCCTCCTGTTCTTAAAGTTTCTCCTATGTATGGACTGATGAAGCCACTGTGTGGCGAAACGTCTCCTCAGTAAAGATACCCAAGAGTTGCACATGTGTCTAATTTATCAACATGTTGGTTCTCTGAACCATTCATCTCCAAACACTACAGTTTTTAAACTGCAACATTAACACCCCTCCTTCAGAGTGCAGGCACTGTACTTCCCATCTCCAGGACTCAAGTCCAGCCTGCCGGTTTCCCTGAACCCCTTCATAAATGTTACTTTGCTCACACTCCAACAGCACGTCAATTATTAAAAACCATTTGTCTCCATTCACTCCTATCAAACACGCTCACGCAGGCCTGCTGGAAGTCCAAGCCCCTCGAACACAAAACCTCCTTTACCCCCTCCCTCCAACCTTTCCTAGGCCGACCCCTACCCCGCCTTCCTTCCACTACAGACTGATACACTCTTGAAGTCACTCTGTTTCGCTCCATTCTCTCTACATGTCCGAACCACCTCAACAACCCTTCCTCAGCCCTCTGGACAACAGTTTTGGTAATCCCGCACCTCCTCCTAACTTCCAAACTATGAATTCTCTGCATTATATTCACACCACACATTGCCCTCAGACATGACATCTCCACTGCCTCCAGCCTTCTCCTCGCTGCAACATTCATCACCCATGCTTCACACCCATATAAGAGCGTTGGTAAAACTATACTCTCATACATTCTCCTCTTTACCTCCAAGGACAAAGTTCTTTGTCTCCACAGAGTCCTAAGTGCACCACTCACCCTTTTCCCCTCATCAATTCTATGATTCACCTCATCTTTCATAGACCCATCCGCTGACACGTCCACTCCCAAATATCTGAATACATTCACCTCCTCCATACTCTCTCCCTCCAATCTGATATCCAATCTTTCATCACCTAATATTTTTGTTATCCTCATAACCTTACTCTTTCCTGTATTCACTTTTAATTTTCTTCTTTTGCACACCCTACCAAATTCATCCACCAATCTCTGCAACTTCTCTTCAGAATCTCCCAAGAGCACAGTGTCATCAGCAAAGAGCAACTGTGACAACTCCCACTTTATGTGTGATTCTTTATCTTTTAACTCCATGCCTCTTGCCAAGACCCTCGCATTTACTTCTATAATATATATACACATATATAGTCACTGGACACTTTCATAGAACTACTATTATTATCTTGTGGAAGCGTGCATGTGTGTGTGTGTGGACTTCTAAATGTGCTGAGTCAGGGTACAGCAGCTGTCAAAATGACATATTATACCATCAATCACTACCCTTACTGGCTGTCAACACCTATGGGGTTGCATACCCTCCTCCCCACCTCCTACGTACCTACCTGCCATTCTTTTTTTCTCTCTTTCTTTCTCTTTCTTTTTCTTTTTCTCTTTCCTTCTTTCTCTTTCTTTTTCTTTCTTTCTCTTTCCTTCTTTCTCTTTCTTTCTTTCTTTCTTTCCTTCTTTCTTTCTCTCTTTCTTTCTTCTGGTATCCTGGGCACTGCTTTTGGTCACAAACTCCTCAAAACCATGAAATTCATCTTCACTGACACTTCCATCTGTGTTAGAGCAATCATTGGGAAGAGAAGAGTCCCAGAATTGCAGGGGAGTCACATATTTCTTACCACTAGGCATGCTGAACAAGGACTACTGAAATGGCATTCCCACAATGCACCACTGGCTCCCCGATTTTTTTTTATACTGCGCACACTAACCATGGAGATCCATTCTCTCACATGTGGGCCTACCAGTTTTCTCCTGCTTGATTTGAAGCCGCTAGAATTTTGGCGTATTAATACGTCAACACACTGGCTCGTAAGATGTATATATACGACTGAAACAGTCAAAGGGTTAAACAACTGTAAGCCCTTTTCCCTAATTAAGATGAAATTAAGTGATGCACCTTTCTTTGTTTTTTGTTCAATCCACTCTAAGCAAAAATTTTTCCCCTCCCACAAACCAACCCGTGTTAAGTTAATTATGTTGTAATTTCTCAATAGTGTAATAACCAAAATGTGCCAAATAAATCTGTGTAATATGAGGGTCTACTGTATATTACATACAAATCAAATAGCCAATCAATATAAATAACCCTCCAGACAGGCACACTCAATAAAATAATAAATAAGAAGATAACAGAAACTTAGAAGTCCAAGTTCATCAACAGACTTGAAGTAAACAAAAGTCATGATATTGTTTACCTGGAGTTTACCTGGAGAGAGTTCCGGGGGTCAACGCCCCCGCGGCCCGTGGTTGGAACAATTTACAGGAAACTCACAAGCTGGAGATAAAACACTGTCGATGCTTTGGTCTGTCCTATACTATTATCAACTCGTGATTGATGGCAGTCTAAGTTGGATTAACACACCATCTTAAGATATATGGATTCATTGTGAATTACTCCACATTAAAGCTCTTGACTAAAGGATTACCAAGGTATCAGCAGACACCACAGTAATTAAAAAACCTCATGCTCGATTTAAAAAGGTCAAAGCTGAGAGCACATAGTTACAATGTGAATCACTGAAGGTGGAACTCAACAAGATGTGTAAAGAAAACCAGAATCCTTGGTGAGCAGGTAACCATCAGCAAGATGCCTGTACGTAATATTTGTTCGTCAGTTTCAAGGTGGAAATTACTGCAGAAAGAGAAGGACCAAACCCTCACATCCTGCTGAGCCCTACATAACCTCTAGCTGGGCCCACTGCCCAAAATGTCACAGAGCCAGAAGCCTGCTGCTGAGGGCACACAATAAAAGAGTGTAATAGCATGTCATAAATATGCCCTGGACCCCAACAAGTCCTGGAACCTCAACATGTCCTTGGACCCTAACATGCCCTGGAACTATAAACACATATGCAGTATAATGTGATCCTTTATTGACAACGTTTCACCCACACAGTGGGCTTTTTCAAGTCACACACAGATCTACCTGGGGTGGAAGGTATGGGAGTATTTATAGTCATACTCCCATACCTTCCACCCCAGGTAGATCTGTGTGTGACTTGAAAAAGCCCACTGTGTGGGTGAAACGTTGTCAATAAAGGATCACATTATACTGCATATGTGTTTATATTTCCACTGTGTTGGTATTTGATACCATTTATTTCCATGCCCTGGAACCTCAACATGCTCTTGGACCCCAACATGTCCTGGAAACCCAACATGTCCTGGAACCTCAACATATCCTGGAACCTCAACATGCTCCGGGACTGCAACATGTCCTGGAACCTCAACCTGCTCTGGGACCCCAACATGCCCAGAACACCATAATATAAAGTCTAACCACCACTGGATCTTCTAGGCCACTGGCTACACAGACATATACTGGGCCAGGGACAATCACGCACACACAGATGGTCAGATGAAAACATCTACAGCTGACACTCAGAATGAGATTAGTGAGAATAGTGTGTAGCTAAATATAAGGTGATTTCAAGTGTTGTAGTGTCTGACATCATTGGAATTAAATCTTCCATATATTATAGCTGTCATTTTCTGAGTATTTCCTTATACAATGCCACCATGAAAATGCAACAATACGTTTCAAATATTAATTAGTAGAATGTTTCCTCTGATAGCAATTGGAAATAGCCGACTGCCTTGTAGAATAATCAAGAATTTTTGGCTGTGCAAGCATTCATTTGAATCAATTCAGAAATATGGGAAGTCAGTGCCTTAATTTTAAACAACAGGAAAGGACATTGCAGTTTGGAGGGTTATCTGAACTGTGATGTCAATGTGTTTTTTTTTGGCAACATGTTTCCTCTTTTAAGGGATCACTCTACCTTGGTAGGAGATGGTGGCATGTTAAAAAAAAAAAGGGATTTAAGGATCTTATCTGTGCATTCCTCTACACCAGTGACTCCCAAAGTGGGTGGTACTGCCCATCCCTGGAGAGGTGGAAAGATCCAGAGAGGCACTGAGGAAAAAGGGGGCAGTAGGGTTGTAGAGGGGTGGCATCAGAACCAAGAGAGCAAGTGCATGGAAATGAGGTTAATCTTATCAAAGTCAAATCAGCCCTCTCCACTTTCTGTCCAGGTTACAGTTATTCAAACGTAACATAGCCCATCATGAGCTCTTCCAGTTTCCGAGCCTCTCTGAATTGGAGAAGAAGTGCATACCTCATGATGACCTTCAAGTGTATTGTGCACACCTGAATGAGCTGCACAGAGACATGTCTGATATATTTCAGGATCTTTTTTTTTTTGCTTAAAATACTGGACTGGGTGATCAATCCATTCCTAGCTATCAGCAATGAGGAAACAGGAATGGTGAAGGAAGAACTAATTTCACTCTAAAATGACACTGAGCTGAGGCCAAAGCTCAAAAAATATCAAAATTTTTGGTTACAAAAAAAACATTTCTGACTGCTACCCTGCATTGTGGAACAAAGTCAAGATGTACTTTACTGCCTTCCCAACATCATATTTAGTAGAGCGAGGCTTTAGTGCAGTCACCAAGCTTCTTTCCAAGCAAAGAAACAAACTGAAAATTACTGAAAGGTGATTTAAGACTTCTTAGCGCCTTCAAGCCTGATGTTGAGAAGCTGATGTCCCTTCACCAAGCACATCCATCTCATTAAAACTGTGGCTTGTTTATAGTGTTAGATTAGTTGTTTTGAACTGGCAGCAAACCTAATACAAAAAAAAAAAAAAGGTTTGTTCATGTGTGTGTGTGGATGGGGGGCTGGGGGGCTGGGGGTCTAGGGATGTGGCCTGAGAGCCAAGGGAGCAGCAGCCTGAAAAAAGTTTGGGAACCGTTGCTCAAAACTCACAAAATCATAACACAGCTGCAGACAAATCTTAACCCTTTGACTGTTTTGGTCGTATATATACGTCTTACGAGGTACCGTGTTTGACGCATAAATACTCAAAAATTCCAGTGGCTTCAAATCAAGCAGGAGAAAGCTGGTAGGCCCACATGTGAGAGAATGGGTTCATGTGGTCAGTGTGTACCAAATAAAAAAAATCCTGCAGCACGCAGTGCATAATGAGAAAAAAAAAACTCTGACCATTTTTTTTTGGATTAAAATGCCATCTTTGTGGTGTATTTTCGTATAGTATTTATGGTTGTATTCTCATTTTCTTGATCTTATTTGATAGAATGGAAAACATTATAGAAACAGCAGTGATTTTGATTGGTTTTACTATGAAAAGAACCTTGATATGGAGCTCAAAGTAGGAGAAATGTTTGATTTTTCCCGATGTTCAAAGGTAAATAAATGTCCAACTAGCCATTCTAATATGCAGTCATGAATGGGTTGACATCATTTATACAATTATTACAATATTGCAGTAGTCTGCATAACAGTAAATCTTCTATTTTTTGTTTGAATAAAACTTCAAAATAGAAAGCAAGAGTAATATCAAAGGGGCCTGGAGACATGACTGATGAACAAAGAAAATATTATTTTAGAGCCGGGAATATCTGCATTGTTCATTCTGGACCCTATTTTGAAATTGTCATGTTTTAATTTTCATGAAATTGGCCAAATTGCAAATTTCTGACCACATAATTGGGTAGTTGAAATCAGTAAATGGGCAGTTTCTTGTACTCAGTCGATAGAAAAATGTTGTTCTAAAGAAATAGCTATGAGTTTGGTCAACTGGAACAATGGAATTAGCCGAAAATAGGGCTCAAAGTGGGCAAAATTGCCGAATCGTAAATATCGCTGAGGTCGCTAACTTTGCAAGAGCGTAATTCCATAAGTTTTCCATCAAATTTCATTCTTTTGGTGTCATTACCATTGGGAAAAGATTCTCTATCATTTCCTAAGAAATTTTTTTTTTTTTTTTTTCAAAAATTTTTTGACACCAGAAGACACCTCAGGATTTGGGGTTTCGACAGTCAAGGGGTTAATAGAACCAGCTGGCTGAGTGAGTTTTAGTACTACCCTGCATTGGGATTAAACCCTCACTCATTTCATGATTTGTTTGTAATCATGTTATTATAATTTTTTTAATCATGATGGTGGCTTTGAGGAGACTTGAGATAGAGTTTGCCACAGCCACATTGATGTGGAATAGATCCGTAAAATCCTGCACTTGTGGTCACAGTGGTGGCCCTTGCTAACTTCTCTATGGTGTATAGAAATATACCTAGTTGGATGAATCTTATAAGAGCCAGCTGGCCCAGTGGTTAATACACAGGCCTGTGAGTTTCAGGACTCACCTGCCTTGGGTTTAACCCCTTGACTGTTGCAACCCCCAATCCTGAGGTGTCTCCTGGTGTCACAAAAAAAAAAAAAAATTATTTTTTCTTATGAAATGATAGAGAATCTTTCCTCGATTGTAATGACACCAAAAAAATCGAAATTTGATGTAAAACTGGTGGAATTACGCTCTCGCAAAGTTAGCGACCTCGGCAATATTTACAAATCGGACATTTCCTCCCACTTTGAGCCCTATTTTCGGCTAATTCCATTGTTCCAGTCGACCAAACTCATAGTTATTTCTTTAGAACTCCATTTGTTCTATCGATTGAGTACAAGAAACTGCCCATTTACCGATATCAACTACCCAATAACGTGGTCAGAAATTTGCAATTTGGCCAATTTCATGAAAAATAAAAAATATGACAATTTCAAAATAAGGTCCAGAATGAACAATGCAGACATTCCTGGCTCTAAATAAACATTTTCTTTGTTCATCAGTCATGTCTCCAGGCCCCTCTGATATTACTCTTGCTTTCTATTTTGAATTTGTGTTCAAACAAAAAAATAGAAGATTTACTGTTGTGCATACAACTGCAATATTGTAATAATTGTACAAATAATGTCAACCCATTCATGACTGCATATTAGAATGGCAAGTTGGACATTTATTGGACAATGACATCATTTGTTTACCTTTGAACATCGGCAAAAATCAAACATTTTCCCTACTTTGAGGTCCATTTCCAGGTTCTTTTTATAGTAAAACCAATCAAAATTACCTCTATTTCTATTATATGTTTTCCATTCTATCAAATGAGACCAAGAAAACGAGAATAGAATGATAAATACTATACGAAAATAGACCACAAAGTCGGCATTTTAATTAAAAAAAAAGGTTGGAGTTTTTTTTTTCTCATTATGCACTGCATGCTCCATGATTTTTTTATATGGTGCACACTGACCATACAGACCCATTCTCTCACATGTGGGCCTACCAGCTTTCTCCTGCTTGATTTGAAGCCGCTACAATTAATGAGTATATATACGTCAAACACGGTACCTCGTAAGACGTATATATATGACCAAAACAGTCAAAGGGTTAGACCCCACCCATTCTGTGATTTGACCCTGTGGTGACAGCTTGATCTTATGATGCTCTACAATTGATCAAGATCTCCAGATATACTTTTAAGTGCTTCAAATGCCTCTGAAACTGAGATAAAGGCAAAGGCACCAAATGTGATTGGGGAGCAACTGCTCCCTTCCCTAGCTACACCACTGATGTTGCCACTGCTCTTTGACTCATTAATCAAGACCCTAATCCTTGATTTATAAACAGTGTCAATACCTGAGGAAGTGTAGCAAAGTCATTACAGGAGAAAAGACAAATCCCAGAACAAGTTTTCACTGGGATGTCTCCCTTGTGTAGAGAATTATCAAGTCATATCATACAGTGTGACTTGAAGCTCTACACAGAGCAAAATGTTTTCCCAAAATACAAAAGAACAAAAGACATGTTTTGCAACATGTACCTTTAGTTCACTATTATCAGCAATATGCTATTTAAAACCAAGGTCATTACTATCATCAGGTACATAGGGAGCCCTCATCCAGTGTCAGCAGCCATGTAGAGAGCAAGGCAAGAAGCCAACTCTCAGGCCATATTATATTCATGGACAAGGAGCACTAAACCAATTCCTCATATCAAGAGCCCTTCACCAGCAAGAATGCACCTCACCTTGAAGGATTATAGTCAGCAGACATACCTAGGCCACACTAAGGAAAGCATGCATTAAGGCATGGAAAGCCTCGGGAAGCTGACAGAGAAATTTCTATCCACTTCCATAGAACCAGTTGTGTCAGGCACAATGTCAGGTATAAGCCACACCCAAAAGAGATCACCAGATTTTATACAGAAGTCTGCCACACTGGAAGTCCTGAAAGTCTCAAAACATGCATATAACCAAGTGATGAATGAAGTTCAACAAGCAGAGCAGAAGAGAGCAAACTGATAGCCAAACTCAAGCCAGGACCAGCACACTCAGTTAAACATACAACAGCAGGAATGTCTTGTGGTCAGATCTCCAGGAGTGGTAGGGAAGGAGCATTAGGATGTTCATTGTCTGCAGCACATCTGTCTTGAGTTTCTTCATGCAAAGAGTGAGAGGGGGTAGTCCTAGTCAATGCTCATTTTAAGATTAATCCCAGAAACATCACCTGGTTTTCATGGGAGAAAACTACTTCACTTACCAAAATATGAAGGACAGGGTGACACACACACTACTTTTTACAATGCATAGACTTCTATGTTTTGTGTAGAAAACTAATAACCAGTTGTGGTAGCACACCTAGTGATGTACACAGTCCCCAGTCGACAGTGTCATTCCTCAGGACAAGACACCAAACAATACATCAACAGGCAGTCCACATACAAGGATGCCTTCATACTGTTGTAGACAACACCTGACACACTATTAACTCTGAGAACCCCCACCAATACACCCAGCACTGCTCACTTTGTAGTAAACTACCCCCAAGCTACTCATAGCATAACCACTGGGACTTTCTCAGAAGTAACTTAGCAAGGCTTAACAAAACTGCCTTAAAACTGACACCAGTGACAATAAAACCATCATTCCGCTAATAATTAGTGAGGGCAAACAAGAAATAACACTTGGAATTAAACATCCCTGATCACCACTTCTGGATTCCAGTATTTTTTAGTATTTTTATTATTAACACATTGGCCGTTTCCCACCAAGATAGGGTGGCCTGAAAAAGAAAATCTTTCACCATCATTCACTCATCACTGTCTTGCCAGATGCATGCTTACACTACAGTTATAAAACTGCAACATTAACACCCCTCCTGGATTCCAGTAGTATTTTTAACCCCTAAACGGTCCAAACATATATATACGTTCTTACGCGTAGCGGTCCAAACGTATATATACGTTCTTACTCGTAGCACCCCAAACGTATATATACGTTTTATTTTTCCTGCCTCCAAATTTGGTATGATTGGCCTGAGATGACTGGTCAGCATAGAATTGGTCTTAACATTCGGTGTGCGCAGTATTAAAAAAATCTGGGACCACTTAGTACCTTGTGGGAGCGCCAGTTAAATTGAGCGCCAGCTAGAGCAAACAGTGCGACAAACACCAAGGATTCACTGATGTAATGTCATGTTAACACTTCTCTTTTAAGAGGAAAGTGATGTTAACCCCAAGTTTAGGGCCTGTCGATCTCTGTCTATCTGTCTCTGTCTCTCTGTCTGTCTATCTGTCTCTGTCTATCTGTCTCTGTATCTGTCTCTATCTCTGTCTATCTGTGTCTGTCTCTGGCTTTGTCTGTCTCTATCTCTTTCAATCTGTCTTTGTCTATCTGTCTCTCAGGTACACATAAATACAAGTACAGTGGGCCCCCGGTTTACGATATTTTTCATTCCAGAAGTATGTTCAGGTGGCAGTACTGACCGAATTTGTTTCCATAAGGAATATTGTGAATTAGATTAGTCCATTTCAGACCCCCAAACATACACATACAAACGCATTTACATAGATACACTTACATAATTGGTCACACTGGGAGCTGATCGTAAACCGGGGATCCAATGTATATGTAGTATAAATTACCTAGGATAACCCAAAAATCCAGACAAAGTACTATAGTCTGCCTGAAGATGTGAGTAAAGGTGATGATGCAGTCCTGTGACTCTCTCTGAGACAATGAGCTAGACAGATAGACAGGGAGCTTGACAGACAAATAGACAGAAATGTTTATGTACCAGCAAAAACAAAGGGAGGGGGATGGTCATCTAATCTTTTCTTATCAGCTGCACCCTCCCTCACCCTCATGTATGCTTATCAAATGTCAGCTCTTATCAGATGTTATCTCCTCTTATCATGTCACTGTCAGGGGCGGACTTTGCTTTTCATGTTTCAAGGGAACTTATTATCATTATTATTATTACCAATTATTATTATTATTCTCCTTCTCCTCCTCCTCTTCCTCCCTCCTTCTCCTCCTCCTCCTTCTTCTCGTCCTCCTTCTCCTCCTCCTCTTCTTCCTCCTTCTCCTCCTCCTCCTTCTCCTCCTCCTTCTCCTCCTCCTCCTCCTCCTTCTCCTCCTCCTCCTTCTCCTCCTCCTCTTCCTCCTCCTCCTTCTCCTCCTCATTATTATTATATACTTCCACATATCCAAAACATTCCTGGGACCTATAAATACTTTGTTTATATTCCAAGACAATAGTAAATGACCAAGGCAGGTGTAAATGTCCACCTGTCAATGTCTTTGTGACAATTTGAGTACAATTTCAGTACCTAATACAGTGGACCCCCAGTTAACAATATTTTTTCATTCCAGAAGTATGTTCAGGTGCCAGTACTGACCGAATTTGTTCCCATAAGGAATATTGTGAAGTCGATTAATCCATTTCAGACCCCCAAACATACACGTACAAACGCACTTACATAAATACACTTACATAATTGGTCGCATTGGGAGGTGATCGTTAAGCGGGGGTCCACTGTACTAGTGTCAGAACGAAGATTGGCTATGAAATGACAAGAACTACTATAAATTGTAATTTTTTTTTTTTCTTTTTTTTTTTTTCAACAAGTCGGCCGTCTCCCACTGAGGCAGGGTGACCCAAAAAAGAAAGAAAATCCCCAAAAAGAAAATACTTTCATCATCATTCAACACTTTCACCACACTCGCACATTATCACTGTTTTTGCATAGGTGCTCAGAATACAACAGTCTAGAAGCATACACATATAAAGATACACAACATATCCCTCCAAACTGCCAATATCCCAAACCCCTCCTTTAAAGTGCAGGCACTGTACTTCCCATTTCCAGGACTCAAGTCCGACTATATGAAAATAACCGGTTTCCCTGAATCCCTTCACTAAATATTACCCTGTTCACACTCCAACAGATCGTCAGGTCCCAAGTACCATTCGTCTCCATTCACTCCTATCTAACACGCTCACGCATGCTTGCTGGAAGTCCAAGCCCCTTGCCCACAAAACCTCCTTTACCCCCTCTCTCCAACCCTTTCAATGACGACCCCTACCCCTATAGATTTATATGCTTTCCATGTCATTCTACTTTGATCCATTCTCTCTAAATGACCAAACCACCTCAACAACCCCTCTTCTGCCCTCTGACTAATACTTTTATTAACTCCACACCTTCTCCTAATTTCCACACTCCGAATTTTCTGCATAATATTTACACCACACATTGCCCTTAAACAGGACATCTCCACTGCCTCCAACCGTCTCCTCGCTGCTGCATTTACCACCCAAGCTTCACACCCATATAAGAGTGTTGGTACTACTATACTTTCATACATTCCCTTCTTTGCCTCCATAGATAACGTTTTTTGACTCCACATATACCTCAACGCACCACTCACCTTTTTTCCCTCATCAATTCTATGATTAACCTCATCTTTCATAAATCCATCCGCCGACACGTCAACTCCCAAGTATCTGAAAACATTCACTTCTTCCATACTCCTCCTCCCCAATTTGATATCCAATTTTTCTTTATCTAAATCATTTGACACCCTCATCACCTTACTCTTTTCTATGTTCACTTTCAACTTTCTACCTTTACACACATTCCCAAACTCATCCACTAACCTTTGCAATTTTTCTTTAGAATCTCCCATAAGCACAGTATCATCAGCAAAAAGTAACTGTGTCAATTCCCATTTTGAATTTGATTCCCCAAAATTTAATCCCACCCCTCTTCCGAACACCCTAGCATTTACTTCCTTTACAACCCCATCTATAAATATATTAAACAACCATGGTGACATTACACATCCCTGTCTAAGACCTACTTTTACCGGGAAGTAGTCTCCCTCTCTTCTACACACCCTAACCTGAGCCTCACTATCCTCATAAAAACTCTTTACAGCATTTAATAACTTACCACCTATTCCATATACTTGCAACATCTGCCACATTGCTCCTCTATCCACTCTATCATATGCCTTTTCTAAATCCATAAATGCAAATTGTAATTATCAGAACATAAAAATTATATAAAATAATATGAAAAATAGAATAAAAGGTATATCGGCAACACTTCTGCAAGTGGCAGGACTCCATGTTGCCGTCACATGAGCATCCAGTGCCAACTTCTCTGCCTCATATCTCTAAGTACTGAGCCTAATTTTTTTTATTCTAAAACACTTAAAAAATGTGCTCTTTTTTTCTATGATTTTTTTTTTTTTTAAATGTTCGGGGCGCTGCGCGAGTGAACGTATATACAGTGGTCCCTCGCTTTTCGTAGTTCTCGGCAATCGTAAATTTCGCCAATCATAGGGGTATTTTCGTATAAACATGGACTCGCTTTTCATAGGTTGACTCGCGAATAGTAGTTCATCTGGGACACGTACGCACGGTGTGAGCCGGGGAGGCCTCCCTACCCAGCCAGTCTGGCATTGTTTACCAGTGAGTGAAGGTCCCCTCAAGTGCTCCTACGAAATATTTCATAATATTCCACTCATTTTAGTGCTTGCAAGTACTAAGCTACCATGGCTCCAAAGAAAGCTCCTAGTGCCAAGCCTGTGGTAAAGAAGGTGAGAAATATGTACAGTGACAAAGTCTTGGGCCATTTTAGGGAAGTGTTAAAGAGACGCCAGAAACAGAGCTCTCTCTCCTCAGTTACTTTGCGAGACAGGACTAGAATGACTCTCAAGGTGGTCCTAGTGGCATTAAGAAACAGAGAAGAGAAGCAACCCCAGAGAAGCAATGGGTACCTGAGGTGTTGCTGGAAGGGGATTCCCCTTCCAAACTGTAAACAATCCAATCTCTCTCCTCCTCCAGTCTCCCATATACTAAGAAGAATCTCCAATAAAGGTAAGTGTTATGCTGTTAATGTTTCATTCATCATTTCCCATTGTATTGTTTATGTACTACATGTATATTTCATGTAAAAAATTTTTTGGTTTTAATACTTCTGGGTGTCAGGAATGGATTAATTGTATTTACATTATTTCTTATGGGGAAAATTGATTCGTAAATCGTAAATTTCATTTATAGTAACGGCTCCAGGAACGGATTAATTACGAAAAACGAGGGACCACTGTATATGTTTGGATCGTTTAAGGGTTAAAATGAATAATTCAATTACTTTTCGGTGATGCAAGTCAACACAGTACTGCAACTGGCTTTTAGCACTAAGAAACCTGGACACCGATTCCTTTCTCATTCCTACACAGGCAAATTTTGCTGAATGGTGAAAAATTCCCACCATTTAAGAAAAAGAAAAAAAGCTTCTGGGTTCATAGTCAGGTAAGCACCCGGGGAGGGGGTAAGTGGCCCCTCTCCCAAAATAAGAGAGGCCCCCACCAATCCGAGCAAAAGCTACTCAAGGCCCATCACCACAGTAAGACCATCCAGCATTGGGATGGGGAGGGGGACCAACAAATTACAGAAGGCAGTATTTTACTAGTAAGGGAAATTAGAAACCTTACCTTTTCAGGTAGGGGCAAAAAGACCTTGTTCTCATTATCTTCATCTCTTGTTTCCAAAAGACAAGATGATGAGAATGGTGTGTGTGAGAGAGTGCTCAAACAATCTCTCACATTGGCTCCTACCCTGACCTTCTTCTCATCATTTCCCATATTTTTTCCCTCCAAGGCGTGTTCAACTATTTCCTCCATGATGTACTGAAGGTCCTCCTCGTCAATGCGAGAAGCACCTCGAGCTCTTCTCATCTCTGCCTCGGCTTTGGGGGATAAGGGCTGAAGGGGTATAATGTGATAATTGTTAATGCTAAGTCGTTATAACCAAATATTATAGCTTTCAATTCTAATTTACACAAACAATGGAACTGATGGGCAGATTATTCTTTAGATAATCTGCTGGAGTTTTTAGTTACCTTTAGAAGGCTTCAATCACAAAACTCTCCATGAACAAAATGACTTTCAACATTAATGGCACATAAAACACATTCTATAAAGACAATACAATAAGTATATGTGATTACACAGAGTAAAACAGTACATTTGGGATATTAGAAAATCTCCCATCTTAACTGCCATTATATATGGAGCCCATATTAAATAATACTTCTCTGCCACACTCTTATCCTCCAAAAAATGTTTATTTCATGTTACTTTAGTTATGTACAATAGTAACTGTATTTATAATTTAGTCAATGAAGCTTCTGTATTTCTTCAAACCATTTTTATAAGATTTAATTTTGTATTTTTGCAATTAATCTGTAACAAGCTTCACTTCATTTAAAAATGAAAATTTTAATAAGAGAAGCTTAAAATCAAATTTATTTTAACTTTGGTATTTAGTGAAAACATATAAATAAAATTCCATATAGGCTAGAGATCTATTATATAAAGTTCCACTGTATGAACTTTCTCACTTGCGAAATCTTTCAAAAAGTTCCACTGTGTGAACTTCTCACATGAGAAAATTTTTACTGAAAGTATGAGCAACAAGAATGTGCACTAAAAATTACAAGTGTTGCAGATATCACTATTTACTTTAGAATCACCGTGAAAATAGGTGTTGGTACAGGAGAATGTCAAAACTTTGGAATCTAAGTCATTGGGAAATGGGAAAGTTTGTTTTGGGACTGAGAAATTAAGAGGTTCCTCAAGGTGTAAGGAATTTAATACTGTAGCATAAATTTCCATAGCTGACTACAACTAAGAGTTATGTTACCATTGTACCTTAAAGTGTGTAGTATACTACCACTGTACCTACAAGTGTGTAGTATACTACCACTGTACCTACAAGTGTGTAGTATACTACCATTGTACCTACAAGTGTGTAGTATACTACCACTGTACCTACAAGTGTGTAGTATACTACCACTGTACCTACAAGTGTGTAGTATACTACCACTGTACCTACAAGTGTGTAATATACTACCACTGTACCTACAAGTGTGTAGTATACTACCACTGTACCTACAAGTGTGTAGTATACTACCACTGTACCTACAAGTGTGTAGTATTCTACCACTGTACCTACAAGTGTGTAGTATACTACCACTGTACCTACAAGTGTGTAGTATACTACCACTGCACCTACAAGTGTGTAGTATTCTACCACTGTACCTACAAGTGTGTAGTATTCTACCACTGTACCTACAAGTGTGTAGTATACTACCACTGCACCTACAAGTGTGTAGTATTCTACCACGGTACCTACAAGTGTGTAGTATTCTACCACTGTACCTACAAGTGTGTAGTATACTACCACTGTACCTACAAGTGTGTAATATACTACCACTGTACCTACAAGTATGTAGTATACTACTACTGCACCTAAAAGTGTGTAGTATACTACCACTGTACCCACCTGGAGGTTATTCCGGGGATCAACGCCCCCGTGGCCCGGTCCATGACCAGGCCTCCTGGTGGATCAGGGCCTGATCAACCAGGCTGTTACTGCTGGCCACACACAGTCCAATGTACGAACCACAGCCTGGCTGATCCAGCAATGACTTTAGGTATCTGTCCAGCTCTCTGTTGAAGGCAGCCAGGGGTTTATTGGTAATTCCCCTTATGCTTGGTGGGAGGCTGTTGAACAGTCTTGGGCCCCGGAAACTTATGGTGTTTTCTCTTAGTGTACCAATGGTGCCCCTACTTTTAATTGGGGGTATTTTGTATTGCCTGCCCAGTCTTTTACTTTCGTAGGGAGTGATTTCTGTGTGCAGATTCGGGACCATTCCTTCCAGGATTTTCCAAGTGTAGATTATGATATATCTGTCTCTCCTGCATTCCAACGAGTACAAGTCAAGTGTTTCCAAGCGTTCCCAGTGGTTAAGGTGCTTGACAGAACTTATATGTGCAGTAGTTTCACCTGCTTGGAACGGAGCTGTTAATGTACAGCAGCATTCCAGCCTAGAGAGAACAAGTGATTTGGCATCTCTCGTTTTGAACGTTCTCATTATCCATCCTATCATTTTCTTTGCACTTGTGATCGTGGCACTGTTGTGATCCTTGAAAGTGAGATCCTCAGACATTACTACTCACAGGTCCCTTACATTATTTTTCCACTCTATTGTATGGCCAGAGTTTGTAGTATGCTCTGTTCTAGTTATTATTCCCTCCAGTTTTCCATAACGGAGTAGTTAGAATTTGTCCTCATTGAACATCATGTTGTTTTCTGTTGCCCACTGGAAAACTTTGTTTATATCTTCTTGGAGGTTAACCACGTCCTCAATAGATGACAGCCTCATGCAGATCGTAGTATCGTCTGCAAAGGATGATACGGTGTTGTGGGTTACATCTCTGTCTATGTCTGATATGAGGATGAGGAACAGGATGGGGGCAAGTACTGTGCCTTGTGGAACAGAGCTCTTCACTATGGCAACCTCCGATTTAACTCTGTTGACCACTACTCTTTGTGTTCAATTGGTTAGGAAGTTAAAGATCCATCTCTCCACTTCACCAGTTATTCCTTTAGTACGTATTTTGTGTGCTATTATGCCATGATCACACTTGTCAAACGCTTTTGCAAAGTCTGTGTATATAATATCTGCATTCTGATTTTCTTCCAGTGCATCCAAGGCCATATCATAGTGATCCAGTAGTTGTGAGAGGCAGGAGCGACCTGCCCTGAACCCATGTTGCCATGGATTGTGCAGTTTTTGGAAATCCAGGTGGTTTGCAATCCTGCTTCTTAGTACTCTTTCAAAGATTTTTATGATGTGGGACATTAGAACTATTGGCCTATAGTTCTTAGCTAATGCTATGCTGCCACCTTTATGGAGTGGGGCTATATCCGCTGTTGTAAGTGACTGTGGAATTTCACCCATGTCCAAGCTCTTTCTCCATAGTATACTTAGGGCACATGTGAGGGGTTTCTTGCAGTTCTTAATGAACAAAGAGTTCCACGAGTCTGGGCCTGGGGCTGAGTGCATGGGCATGTTGTCAATGGCTTTTTCAAAGTCTATCGGAGTTAGGGTAATGTTGGAAATCTGGCATACATTTATGGAGTTTTGAGGCTCATTCATGAAGAAGTCATTTGGGTCGTCGATCCTCAGACTGGTAGTGGCTCACTAAACACAGAGTCGTACTGGGATTTCAGTATTTCACTCATTTCCTTGTTGTCATCTGTGTAAGTCCCATCCTGTCTGAGTAAGGGCCCGATACTAGATGTGGTATTTGCCTTGTTTTTGGCATATGAAAAGAAGTATTTTGAATTTCTTTCAATTTCACTAATAGCTTTTAGCTCCTCCTGTCTCTCCTGGTTCCTGTAAGAGTCCTTTAACTTAAGTTCGATAGTTTCCACTCCCATGGTCAGCGTTTCCTTCCATGTATCAGATACTCTAGCATTCCTGAGGAGCTCAGTGATTCTTCGTCGTCTTCTGTAGTGGGAGCGTCTTTCTCTCTCCAGTGTGTAGTATACTACCACTGTACCTGTAAGTGTGTAGTATACTACCACTGTACCTATGTGTAGTATACTACCACTGTACCTATAAGCATGTAGTATACTACCACTTTACCTATAAGTGTGTAGTATACTACCACTGTACCTATATGTGTGTGGTATAGAACCACTGAACCTACAAGTGTGTAGTACACTACCACTGTACTTATATGTAGTATACTACCACTGTTCCTATAACTAGTATACTACCACTGTATCTATAACTAGTATACTACCACTGTACCTATTACTAGTATACTACCACTGTACCTAAAACTAGTATACCACTTGTCAGTCATCTTGCAGATAACTGACAAGACACCATCTTTATACCAAGTAAAGCACATAGACATAAATTCTACGTAAGTAATGCTATATCAGACACTAACTCTCAATACCTATTCACCAATAATTCAATACAGCAGGGCGCTGCTTTATGTCATTTTGCTTTACGGTGTTTTGCTAATACAGTGGAACCTCTACTTGCGAGTTTAATCCATTCCATGACCTTGCTTGCAACTGGATTTGCTCGTTTGCAGAGTCAATTTTCCTCATTTAAATGCAATTAATCCGTTCCAGTGGAATTCTGTACTTCAATAATTTCGCTAATACCAACTCTACGGCTTATTTATCTATCTCACTTCATCTAATATGATATAATAAACAATATAAATAACATAGAAACCTGATATATACTCTAAAATGAATAAAATATGTCATTCATGTAGTGTTATGGGCGGTGTTGGCGGTGGACGAGAGTTTGTCTGCACACCGGGCAAACTAATAATAATAATAATAATAATAATACAGCCTCTCCTCACCTGACAACAGAGTTCCATTCTTAATACAGCGTCAATAAACAAATTCATCGCTAAATGAGGAGCATCTTACAGCCTCTCCTCACTTAGCGGCGTACTCATTTACCAATGCCTCGGACTTACGACTGGCTCTCTGACCAGTATTCATACCTTAATAATGTATATTAGAGATGATTTCCTCTATTCTGTTCATTTCAATAAACAGTTCACTACTGAATAAACATTTAAAAATATACCAGAAATGTTATAAATGGTGCAAAAGTAAGATTAAAACAATATCAAAGATGGTTGACACAAACTCACTACCATTATAGTAGGCTCCTCCCTTAGCGATGAATTCGTTTATGACGTGGTCTTAGGAATGGAACTCCATCGTTAAGTGAGGAGAGGCTGTATAATGGTAGTTGGTTTATGTCAACCATCTTTGATATTTCTTTAATGTCACCCTTGCACCATTTTTAGTATATTTCTAAATGTTTATACAGTAGTGTACTGTACAGTGGAACCCCGAGTTTCAGCCGCCCTGAGTATTGCCCGCTTATTTCGGCTAAATTTTGTCCCGAGTTTCGGCCTGTGCCCCGTGTTTCAGCAGGCGTACCAGACCTGTCCACCTGCCCATGTCTGCACACCTGCCCACGCAGGTGTCATGAGCCAGTCTAGCTTTGTTTATCCTTGAGTGAACATTACCCTGTGCACTCAGCCAAACATTTCACAATAAATTCATTGTGTTTAGTGCTTGTTTATTGATTGTGACTGTGAAATAAGCCACCATGGGCCCAAAGAAACTTCCTAGTGGCACCCCTTTGGTAAAGAAAGTGAGAAACACCATAGAAGTGAAGAAAGAAACTGTACAAAAATACGAGGCCGTGAGCCACACTTATGGAGGCAGTGGTTGAGGCAGTAGTTGAGGCAGTGGTTAGGGTAGTGGTTGAGGTAGTGGTTGAGGCAGTGGCTGAGGTAGTGGTTGAGGCAGTGGTTGAGGCAGTGGTGGAGGCAGTGGCTGAGGCAGTGACTGAGGCAGTGGTTGAGGCAATAATAAGTCCTCCCTCTCTCCTCCTCCCTATCTTCCAGATGCCAACAAGAGTCTTCAATGAAGGTACATAAATGTGATTTGAAATGTTTATCTATTTCATTACTCATTTAACCCTTTGACTGTCGCGGCCGTATATATACGTTTGTGAGGTACCGTGTTTGACGTATATATATACTCATAAATTCTAGCGGCTTCAAATCAGGCAGGAGAAAGCTAGTAGGCCCACATGTGAGAGAATGGGTCTGTGTGGTCAGTGTGCACCACATAAAAAAAATCCTGGAGCACGCAGTGCATAATAAGAAAAAAAAACTCCGACCGTTTTTTTTAATTAAAATGCCGACTTTGTGGTCTATTTTCGTATAGTATTTGTGGGTGTATTCTCGTTTTCATGGTCTCATTTGATAGAATGGAAACTATATTATAGAAATGGAGGTGATTTTGATTAATTTTACTATAAAAAGAACCTGGAAATGGAGCACAAAGTACAGGAAATGTTTGATTTTTGCCGATGTTCAAAAGTAAACAAATGATGTCATTGTCCAATAAATGTCCAAATAGCCATTCTAATACGCAGTCATGAATGGGTTGATGTAATTTTTACAATTATTACAGTATTGCAGTAGTCTGCATAACAGTAAATCTTCTATTTTTTGTTTGAATAAAATTTCAAAATAAAAAGCAAGAGTAATATCACAGGGACCTGGAGACATGACTGATGAACAAAGAAAATCTTATTTTAGAGCCAGGAATGTCTGCATTGTTCATTCTGGACCTTATTTTGAAATTGTCGTATTTTTTAATTTTCGTGAAATTGGCCAAATTGCAAATTTCTGACCATGTTATTGGGTAGTTGAAATCGGTAAATGGGCAGTTTCTTGTGCTCAATCGATAGAAAAAATAGAGTTCTGAAGAAATAGTTATGAGTTTGGTTGACTGGAATAACGGAATTAGCCGAAAATAGGGCTCAAAGTGGGCGAAATTGCCGATTTTTAAATATCGCCGAAGTCGCTAACTTCGCGAGAGCGTAATTCCGTCAGTTTTCCATCAAATTTCGTTTTTTTTGGTGTCTTTACAATCGGGAAAAGATTCTCTATCATTTCATAAGAAAAAATAATTTTTTTTTTTCGAATATTTTGCGACACCAGGAGCAACTTCAGGATTGGGCCCTTCGACAGTCAAAGGGTTAAGTACTATATGTATTTATAATTGTGAAGGTTTATAAACTAAAAGAGGAGGCAGTTAGGGTAAGATATAAACAGCTATTGGAGGATAGATGGGCTAATGAGAGCATAGGCAATGGGGTCGAAGAGGTATGGGGTAGGTTTAAAAATGTAGTGTTAGAGTGTTCAGCAGAAGTTTGTGGTTACAGGAAAGTGGGTGCGGGAGGGAAGAGGAGCGATTGGTGGAATGATGATGTAAAGAGAGTAGTAAGGGAGAAAAAGTTAGCATATGAGAAGTTTTTACAAAGTAGAAGTGATGCAAGGAGGGAAGAGTATATGGAGAAAAAGAGAGAGGTTAAGAGAGTGGTGAAGCAGTGTAAAAAGAGAGCAAATGAGAGAGTGGGTGAGATGTTATCAACAAATTTTGTTGAAAATAAGAAAAAGTTTTGGAGTGAGATTAACAAGTTATGGAAATCTAGAGAACAAATGGATTTGTCAGTTAAAAATAGGAAAGGAGAGTTATTAAATGGAGAGTTCGAGGTATTGGGAAGATGGAGGGAATATTTTGAGGAACTGTTAAATGTTGATGAAGTTAGGGAAGCTGTGATTTCGTGTATAGGGCAAGGAGGAATAACATCTTGTAGGAGTGAGGAAGAGCCAGTTGTGAGTGTGGGGGACGTTCGTGAGGCAGTAGGTAAAATGAAAGGGGGTAAGGCAGCCGGGATTGATGGGATAAAGATAGAAATGTTAAAAGCAGGTGGGGATATAGTTTTGGAGTGGTTGGTGCAATTATTTAATAAATGTATGGAAGAGGGTAAGGTACCTAGGGATTGGCAGAGAGCATGCATAGTTCCTTTGTATAAAGGCAAAGGGGACAAAAGAGAGTGCAAAAATTATAGGGGGATAAGTCTGTTGAGTATACCTGGTAAAGTGTATGGTAGAGTTATTATTGAAAGAATTAAGAGTAAGACAGAAAATAGGATAGCAGATCAACAAGGAGGCTTTAGGAAAGGTAGGGGGTGAGTGGACCAGGTGTTTACAGTGAAACATATAAGTGAACAGTATTTAGATAAGGCTAAAGAGGTCTTTGTGGCATTTATGGATTTGGAAAAGGCGTATGACAGGGCAATGTGTGGTGTAAATATTATGCAGAAAATTCGGAGTGTGGAAATTAGGAGAAGGTGTGGAGTTAATAAAAGCATTAGTCAGAGGGCAGAAGAGGGGTTGTTGAGGTGGTTTGGTTATTTAGAGAGAATGGATCAAAGTAGAATGACATGGAAAGCATATAAATCTATAGGGGAAGGAAAGAGGGGTAGGGTTCGTCCTCGAAAGGGTTGGAAAGAGGGGGTAAAGGAGGTTTTGTGGGCGAGGGGCTTGGACTTCCAGCAAGCGTGCATGAGCGTGTTAGATAGGAGTAAATGGAGACGAATGATACTTGGGACCTGACGATCTGTTGGAGTGTGAGCAGGGTAATATTTAGTGAAGGGATTCAGGGAAACCGGTTATTTTCATATATTCGGACTTGAGTCCTGGAAATGGGAAGTACAATGCCTGCACTTTAAAGGAGGGGTTTGGGATATTGGCAGTTTGGAGGGATATGTTGTGTATCTTTATACGTATATGCTTCTAAACTGTTGTATTCTGAGCACCTCTGCAAAAGCAGTGATAATGTGTGAGTGTGGTGAAAGTGTTGAATGATGATGAAAGTATTTTCTTTTTGGGGATTTTCTTTCTTTTTTGGGTCACCCTGCCTCGGTGGGAGACGACCGACTTGTTGAAAAAAAAAAAAAAAAAGTATGACAGGGTGGATAGGGGGGCAATGTGGCAGATGTTGCAGGTGTATGGTGTAGGAGGTAGGTTACTGAAAGCAGTGAAGAGTTTTTACGAGGATAGTGAGGCTCAAGTTAGAGTATGTAGGAAAGAGGGAAATTATTTCTCAGTAAAAGTAGGCCTTAGACAAGGATGTGTGATGTCACCGTGGTTGTTTAATATATTTATAGATGGGGTTGTAAGAGAAGTAAATGCGAGGGTCTTGGCAAGAGGCGTGGAGTTAAAAGATAAAGAATCACACATAAAGTGGGAGTTGTCACAGTTGCTCTTTGCTGATGACACTGTGCTCTTGGGAGATTCTGAAGAGAAGTTGCAGAGATTGGTGGATGAATTTGGTAGGGTATGCAAAAGAAGAAAATTAAAAGTGAATACAGGAAAGAGTAAGGTTATGAGGATAAAATGATTAGGTGATGAAAGATTGGATATCAGATTGGAGGGAGAGAGTATGGAGGAGGTGAATGTATTCAGATATTTGGGAGTGGACGTGTCAGCAGATGGGTCTATGAAAGATGAGGTGAATCATAGAATTGATGAGGGGAAAAGGGTGAGTGGTGCACTTAGGAGTCTGTGGAGACAAAGAATTTTGTCCTTGGAGGCAAAGAGGGGAATGTATGAGAGTATAGTTTTACCAACGTTCTTATATGGGTGTGAAGCATGGGTGATGAATGTTGCAGTGAGGAGAAGGCTGGAGGCAGGGGAGATGTCATGTCTGAGGGCAATGTGTGGTGTGAATATAATGCAGAGAATTCGTAGTTTGGAAGTTAGGAGGAGGTGCGGGATTACCAAAACTGTTGTCCAGAGGGCTAAGGAAGGGTTGTTGAGGTGGTTCGGACATGTAGAGAGAATGGAGCGAAACAGAATGACTTCAAGAGTGTATCAGTCTGTAGTGGAAGGAAGGCGGGGTAGGGGTCGGCCTAGGAAAGGTTGGAGGGAGGGGGTAAAGGAGGTTTTGTGTGCGAGGGGCTTGGACTTCCAGCAGGCATGCGTGAGTGTGTTTGATAGGAGTGAATGGAGACAAATGGTTTTTAATACTTGACGTGCTGTTGGAGTGTGAGCAAAGTAACATTTATGAAGGGATTCAGGGAAACCGGCAGGCCGGACTTGAGTCCTGGAGATGGGAAGTACAGTGCCTGCACTCTGAAGGAGGGGTGTTAATGTTGCAGTTTAAAAACTGTAGTGTAAAGCACCCTTCTGGCAAGACAGTGATGGAGTGAATGATGGTGAAAGTTTTTCTTTTTCGGGCCACCCTGCCTTGGTGGGAATCGGCGAGTGTGATAATAAAAAAAAAAATAAAAAAAAAAATTGTTATGTGTATGTAAAACTACAGTTATTCTTTAAAAAAATGTATTTTTTGTGAATATTTTTGTGGGTCTGGAATGGATTAATTGGATTTACATTATTTCTTATGGGAAATATTGCTTCGACTTTAAGCCGTTTTGACTTTAGGCCTAGCTCCAGGAATGGATTACGGCTGTATACTGTATACTGTAATAAACAGAATAGAGGAAATCAGCTCTAACATACATAATTCAGGTATGCAAACTGGTCAGAGAGTCCGTTGTAAGTCCGAGTCATCAGTAAACAGGTATGTCGCTCAGTGACGAGAGGCTGTAATAGTAACTGCTCTGGAGCGCTTTAAATTTAAGTTGTATAGTATTTCATGTAGGTGTGGTAGGTGGTGATGGAGCTACCACACCTGACTTTCTATAATAAATACTCACCTCTCACCCTACATTAAGACTACAAATATATTAAGCTAAGTAATGTGTACTGAATGTGTATTTTATCACTCTGGGGCACTTTAAATGCCGTATATTACGGGTAGGTGTGGTAGCCAGGCGAGCTACTATACCTACCATCTGACTTTCAACAATAAATACTACTCACCTCTTACCCTATATTACAGGGGTGGGCAAACTTTTCAGTGCCATCAACTGGGAACTGTACGTATTTGTCTGATAATGCTTGTGGAACAGTTCATGCTTTCAAAAGAGAAAAATGAACAAAGTTTTGCTTATTCAGTTGCATATACGTGAGTATATGACTTGATCTTGGAGGACCGCAGTTTGCCCTCCCTTGCTATATTACAACTACATATATTTTAAAGAAAGTAATAAGTATACTATATGTGTATTTTACTTTTTTATTGTTTTTAATGCCTAGTTCTATTGCTAACATAATATATGTTAGTGTAAACTTGTTATCTGACATTTATATGCATTTATAAGTGAAAAAAAATGGGCATTCTGCTTTATGGCAGTAGCCTTGAACCTAACCTGCTGTATAAGTGGGGCCCTACTGTATTTATAAAATGCTCATATATTGTATTAACATACATTATATGCACGTTATATTTTCCTAATACTGTTGTATTGGCTCTTGTTGCTGTGATAATTACTACTAACCTAATAGACTGTATAACAAATACACGTAATTACTTAGTATGATATATAATAAATAATTACTAACTTAGTATTATATATCAATAATTACTAACTTAGTATGACATACAATAAATAATTACTAACTTAATATGCTACACAAAAAAGTACTGGCATAAAACCAGGGACACTTGTATGTACATATGTCTGGGACACCTGTATGTATGTCAGGGACACCTGTAAGTATTTCTGGGATGCCTGCATTTCTAGGACACAGGTATGAGTAGCAGCAAGTGTGAAAGTTAATAGATGACTTAATAATAACTAATAATAAGAACTGGAGGAAGAAATACTGGCTTGTGGCTTGTGTTGAGTCAAATGATGAGTTCCCAAATATACATAAATAACATGTAGCAAGCAACACACTACAGGAAAAACATTACAGTGTTAAAATAACAGACTACAAGTGGTCTTCAACTGACGATGGGGTTACGTTCCAATGCATTCATTGTAAGCTGAAAATATCCTAAGTCAAATCTGAATATATGCCAAATAAGTAAAGAAATAACTACTGTTGCTAAGTAAATAATCAAATAATTACTGTCACTATTGAAAAGTAAATAAATGAGTACAAGTTATGGATTTGCTGCTTTCATGCTAGGTAATTATCTCAAGTTTCATCTCCGAAGTACATAATTGCTCTTCAATACGTAAGTCAAGAAGCACCAGTAAAAATATCTAAGTGCTTTTAAATGGTGTACACATCATAAATTTCTTGAAAGATGTGTGTGTGTATTTATGTGTAAACACATAAAAATGCTTGGGTATGTTTGGTCTGTTATTTTTTTACACTGGCTTTATACCTATAAACCCACATTTGAAAGTGATTTCTTGCCACAAGTTACATGCTATATGTTTACCCTGGTGGAAAAAACAAAATCCATGCAGATGCATTAAAGCAGCACTGAGAGTATTTTGAAGTTCTTTGGTTGTACAGTATACTGATGGTTAAGTAAGCCCAACAAAACAAGAGAAGACAGGATCCAAGAAGAAAGATAAACCAAGAATGTGAAGTTTACTTCTGATTATTGGTAGTTAATAATTTATCGACTCATTTTAGTTTTCTAATACATAAAATAATTTCAAAAAGATCAAAATACATATTTAATGGCTATAGTTACACTAGTAACTTCAAAACCTTTTTGGATCCCTAAATCATCATAGTTATCAAGAATGCTTTCGAGTTACTGACAAACATCAGTAGAAAAGACACACTATTATCTTAAGTGACTCTTACATCTTAATTACAAGCTTCAACAAACAACAAACATTTACTCAAACAGCTGCTAATGCTTCTACAACCACAGTGGTATTAACAACTCTTACCGCACTGGGTGCAATACTTGGCCTTGGTATACACACATGGAATTTCTCCTGAGGCATGAAAATATAAAAAAATATGCTTTTATTTCTCCTAGTTATTTGGTTTGATTTAGGTAACAAAAGAAAGCCTACAACACAATATCTTATGTGCACAGTTATACACAGTGGCAAGAGAAAGTACAGTGGAACCTCAAAAATCGAACTGCTCCCAACACAACCAATTATGTAAGTGTATTTTTGTAAGTGCTTTTATAAGTGTATTTTTAAGGGTCTGAAATGGACTAATCTAATTTACATTATTCTTGATGGGAATAAATTCATACGGTAAAGGCACTCGAACAGATTTCTGGACCAAAGAAAGTTCGATATTTGAGGTTCCACTGTATAATAATTATTATACATACAAGGAAGAATTAAATCAATAGAGGCATTACAGGGAGTGAAGAATAAAAGACAATCAGGTTTGATCTGAAAAACTGGATGGTAGATCCAACTCCCTGGACCAAGAGCCCTTCACCAACATCAAGGCACTCATCCACCTTTGAAGGAAGTACAGTGGTACCTCAGGATACGAACTTAATTCGTTCCAGAAGGCTGTTCGAGTGCTGATACCGAAGGAATTTGTTCCCATAAGGAATAATGTAAATTAGATTAATCCATTTCAGACCCCAAAAAATACTTTTTTTTTTTTTTTTTTTTCAACAAGTCGGTCGTCTCCCACCGAGGCAGGGTGACCCAAAAAAGAAAGAAAATCCCCAAAAAGAAAATACTTTCATCATCATTCAACACTTTCACCACACTCACACATTATCACTGCTTTTGCAGAGGTGCTCAGAATACAACAGTTTAGAAGCATATATGTATAAAGATACACAACATATCCCTCCAAACTGCCAATATCCCAAACCACTCCTTTAAAGTGCAGGCATTGTACTTCCCATTTCCAGGACTCAAGTCCGAATATATGAAAATAACCGGTTTCCCTGAATCCCTTCACTAAATATTACCCTGCTCACACTCCAACAGATCGTCAGGTCCCAAGTATCATTCGTCTCCATTCACTCCTAACACGCTCATGCACGCTTGCTGGAAGTCCAAGCCCCTCGCCCACAAAACCTCCTTTACCCCCTCTTTCCAACCCTTTCGAGGACGACCCCTACCCCTCTTTCCTTCCCCTATAGATTTATATGCTTTCCATGTCATTCTACTTTGATCCATTCTCTCTAAATGACCAAACCACCTCAACAACCCCTCTTCTGCCCTCTGACTAATGCTTTTATTAACTCCACACCTTCTCCTAATTTCCACACTCCGAATTTTCTGCATAATATTTACACCACACATTGCCCTTAGACAGGACATCTCCACTGCCTCCAACCGTCTCCTCGCTGCTGCATTTACCACCCAAGCTTCACATCCATATAAGAGTGTTGGTACTACTATACTTTCATACATTCCCTTCTTTGCCTCCATAGATAACGTTTTTTGACTCCACATATACCTCAACGCACCACTCACCTTTTTTCCCTCATCAATTCTATGATTAACCTCATCCTTCATAAATCCATCTGCCGACACGTCAACTCCCAAGTATCTGAAAACATTCACTTCTTCCATACTCCTCCTCCCCAATTTGATATCCAATTTTTCTTTATCTAAATCATTTGATACCCTCATCACCTTACTCTTTTCTATGTTCACTTTCAACTTTCTACCTTTACACACATTCTCAAACTCATCCACTAACCTTTGCAATTTTTCTTTAGAATCTCCCATAAGCACAGTATCATCAGCAAAAAGTAACTGTGTCAATTCCCATTTTGAATTTGATTCCCCATAATTTAATCCCACCCCTCTCCTGAACACCCTAGCATTTACTTCTTTTACAACCCCATCTATAAATATATTAAACAACCATGGTGACATTACACATCCCTGTCTAAGACCTACTTTTACCGGGAAGTATTCTCCCTCTCTTCTACACACCCTAACCTGAGCCTCACTATCCTCATAAAAGCTCTTTACAGCATTTAGTAACTTACCACCTATTCCATAAACTTGCAACATCTGCCACATTGCTCCTCTATCCACTCTATCATATGCCCAAAAATACACTTACATAAATACACTTATATAATTGTTAGAGTTGGGAGCTGTTCGTATGCTGAGGCACCACTGTATATATAATAATGTCCAAAACACAACACCAGGAGCCAAGACTAACACCAGCAAGTGAAACTGAATGGAAAACAAACACTCACACACACTCTCTCTCACACCTACACACACACACAAAACAGACACACCCAAATAGCACACACATACACAAAAAGCACATACACAACACAAACACACAAAACACACACCCACAAAACAAAACACACACAAACACAGTGAGGAGAGACTTCAATGTATCTGTATGATGAAAGATACCAAACTTATGAAGATACAACTGACAGAAGAAAAATTATTTCAAGAGAGCCTGAACACACTACAAGAATTCTTGAAATAATTTACTTCAGTTAATAGAGTTAAGAGACAGCTCTTGACGAACGAAACTCTCCTCTAATAAAGATGTAAGTTGATTCTCCTCTAATAAAGATGTAAGTTGATTCTCCTCTAATAAAGATGTAAGTTGATTCTCCTCTAATAAAGATGTAAGTTGATTCTCTTCTAATAACAATATAAGTAGAGTCTCCTCAAATAAAGATGTAAGTAGATCTCCTCTAATAACAATGTAAGTAGAATCTCCTCTAATAAAGATATAAGTTGACTCTCCTCTAATGACAGTGTAAACATATTCTCCTCTATTAATGATGTAAGTAAATTCTCCTCTAATAAAGATGTAAGTTGATTCTCCTCTAAAAAAGATGTAAGTTGATTCTCCTCTAATAACAAAGTAAGTAGAATCTCCTCTAATAAAGATATAAGTTGACTCTCCTCTAATGACAGTGTAAACATATTCTCCTCTATTAATGATGTAAGTAAATTCTCCTCTAATAAGGATGTAAGCAGATTCTCTGCTAATGAAGATATAAGCAGATTCTCCTCTAATAAAGTTGTAAACAGAGTCTCCTTTAATAAAGATGTAAGCAGATTCTCCTCTAATAAAGATGTAAGAAGACTCTCTTCTAATAAAGATGTAAGCAGATTCTCCTCTAATAAAGATGTAAGAAGACTCTCTTCTAATAAAGATGTAAGCAGATTCTCCTCTAATAAAGATGTAAGCAGACTCTCCTTTAATAAAGATTTAAGCAGACTCTCCTCTAATAAAGATGTAAGCAGACTCTCCTTTAATCAAGATGTAAGCAGATTCTCCTCTAATGAAGATGTAAGCAGATTCTCCTTTAACATAGATGTAAGGAGATTCTCCTTTAACATAGATGTAAGGAGATTCTCCTTTAACATAGATGTAAGGAGATTCTCCTTTAACATAGATGTAAGGAGATTCTCCTTTAACATAGATGTAAGGAGATTCTCCTCTAATGAAGATGAAATGAGTAGACACAAACCTCAGTTAGATAATACATTGTACAATAAAATCTTAAGACCACTTACATAGAGAAACAAACTTATGCCATTTTGCACAGCTTTGAAATATATGGCTGGAGGAAATACATATAAACTGAACAGGTTAGTGGACAGCAACCACTGTAATGTTACATAGAAGCCTGTATAAATGTCTACACTCTGGCAATATTGCTAGTCACTGTTGTCTCATGAATGTGAAAGGTGGCAGATAAATCTAACAAGACTCTGTTTACATTCAGTATACATTTAGATTGATTTTTCATGGGTGTTTCTTAATACATACAATAATTCTTATCCTTGTACTAGTTACTTTCCAATTATAATTCTTATCCTTGTACTAGTTACTTTCCAATTATAATTCTTATCCTTGTACTAGTTACTTTCCAATTATAATTCTTATCCTTGTACTAGTTACTTTCCTTATTCTTATACTATACAATAATTCTTATCCTTGTACTAGTTACTTTCCAATTATAATTCTTATCCTTGTACTAGTTACTTTCCAATTATAATTCTTATCCTTGTACTAGTTACTTTCCAATTATAATTCTTATCCTTGTACTAGTTACTTTCCAATTATAATTCTTATCCTTGTACTAGTTACTTTCCAATTATAATTCTTATCCTTGTACTAGTTACTTTCCAATTATAAATCTTATCCTTGTACTAGTTACTTTCTAATTTAAAAGACTTGATCTTAGACCAAGCAACAAGGACAATATCTGGAACTATTAATAGATAATGTATATAAATCAAAATACTATCTAGTTCTCATAAATGGTATGGTATACTGACATGATGTAGGAAAAAAAACACTAACATACAGTTCAGGATATTTATTCCAGGGAATATTTTAGCAGCAGTGGCTTCATCAGTACTAATGGTTAAGAAGTCACTGCTGACAAAATATTTCCTTCAGTAAATGTTCTGAACTGTACAACAATGCCTGCTTGTTTTTTCCACATCTCACATCATACATTCATTTTTAACCACACAATTTGAGAACTAAAACATTTATACTCTATTTTTTAAAACTAAAATTTTAAATTCAATAGTACGTACAATACTGCATGCCCCTCAAAGACCCACTCCCCCACACACACCCACACCCACCCACACACAGATACCCCAACTTAATTCCTTTAACTCCTTCCCATTCTAACTTTCATTACCTTTTAAACCTTATTTCATCCAGTGTTATGACATCAAGAATACTTAAGTATTTGTTTAAGAATTAAGTAAATTTTGTCTAATATATGCTATAAAATATCTTTGTCTAATATATGCTAGAAAATATCTAACTATTAAATTAATTGTCAGATTAAGTTCTGGACAAAACACTGAGTTCAACTTGTACATTGTACAGCAATATACACACTTATGATTGTGCCTACTATATATACAGAACATTAAACTCCAATATCAACCCTCCACTCAAACTTCTCGTAGATAGCTTCAATAGAACACACAGGCATAATACAAGGCACAAAACACCTTTTGACATCCCTTATGTCCGTCTCACACTATGCAAAAATGCAATGCACATAAAGGGCCTGAAGGTCTGGAACTCTCTGCCCAAAACAGCAAGAGGTCTCTTACCCACTAATCGATTTAGGACTATACTCAAAAATCACCACATTTCTCAATAACAACCATACCCACACTATTATAAACTCTAACCAAATTTAAAGCAACTCTCCCAAATATTTTATTATCCCTTAACTATTAAGCCATTATTACAAATTTAAAAATGTATGTTTGCATCATAAATTGTACTACCTCATAATAATAATAGAGTAATATATTGAATATCTGTAATCTACCACTCTTCACCTGTCTAGACTTAAGTAGTCTTTAAGTATAGTGGAACCTCGGTATACAACCAGCTCCCTACTCGAACAAAGCTCAGCACTCAACCAAACAAATACAACATGCCAGAACTTCACTGTAAACTATTTTGTGTTTCTTCGCATTTTTTGTATTATCTGTACAAATAAGTCACCATGGGGCCTAAGAAGATTAGTGATAACAGCCACCCAAACAGAAAATTGGTTGGGAAGAACTTGTCTGATACTCAAGCGGAGTGGCACTCAAACAGCCTTCTGGAATGAATTAAGGTCGTGTACTGAGGGTCTACCGTATTAGGTTAAGTCTGGCCAAAATGCCTCGGCATGATAGTGGTTTTCTTTGCACCAATCAAATTATGAAATGTAAACACACATTTCATCTTTAGCAAAGAAATAGTTTTTTATTTTGATTTTTGATACGAAATTAAAATACAAACATTATGACTACACTCTCCTTTATTGTGCATGTTCATTTTTTGGCAAATAAATATTTCAATTTTAAATCTGAATTCTGAAGAAGAGGCAGTCTTTAGGAATCAGTTTTATCAAGTCAGTGGCAAGAACAACAAAATACAAGATAAAAAAAGGCACAATGTTGTGAATGGAACAATACAAGATTATACATCCTGTTACAGCAGGAGAAAGAGGAAGCAGCACCCACTCTATTACAGAGGTTATCTGCAAGAAACATACACCCCTTTAAAGCCTAAAACCAGTTTTCTGCTCACAAAACCAGCTGAATGACCTGCCATACAGGGACATTTCACTGTGATAAATGGAGGAACCTGACAATGTGAGCTACAGGATCATTAAAGCCTTGTTGCATCATGATAATAAACTTGACTCCATTTAATAGTCACTCTGCAAGAGGTGAAATGATATTCAATGTCCTTTGGATCTGTTCTATGGTGTCCTTACTTTGCAATCCTTATATTTATTTCATTCCCTTCTCAAACACCCATCTTTTGATGGTGGTTGAAGGGAAAGGCAGAGTGTATCCTCTAGACAGCAGATATGGCCCACTAGTGAGTGCAGGGTGAGATATCATATCCTTTGGAGTGCTACAACCTCTAAACAATTGAAGACTAATTTGACGTTCTTCGAAATCATTAAACGGCTATGCTTCTTGCAATGAGTTACACATGTAGTGCAATAAGATCACAGTAAACAGGTGATATCACAATATTCAGAACAACCACTTTGAAAAAATAGTGAAATTCACAGTTCTTTGATAATGTGAGAAATTGCAGAAGTGCTTGGAGTTTCACTATTTTTTTTCACAATAGTTGTTCTGAATGCAATGTAGTGTTGTGTTTGCCAACCTACATATATTCTTGAATTCTTGAGTTAACGTCCAATGACATTTCAAATACATAAATTTTGCTAAAAAACGAATGTAGACACCCATGCATACATTCATCACAGCGAGAGATTTTTGCTGTGATGTCGGTGCATTAACACCTATGGTAACATGTCACTGCAAGTAGATGTCCCAATGGTGCTAGTGCAGGTGTCTAAATTTTTTTGTGTTTGGGATTGTTGCAACCCCTGAATGGTTGCAGTGATTATTATGTATATATATAATTATTACTTTTTCATTTAATTTTATATTGCTTATATTTGCGATAATAGCTAAATCGTAAATGTATTGCTTTATATTGTTATTTGACGTAGTTATGTTGTTAGGTAGGATGTAACATATTATGTGCTCAGTTCAAGTCTTGATTGTCTAACTACTGTAATTATCACTGTTTGCTCGTTATATTGCTGGCTTCTTGCTGGGCGACTGCTGTCCACGGAGCTATCACGTGATCGAGGGGGGGGGGTGTCCTCACCTCGCCTAAAGTATTCAGTCTGCTTGAGACTCGCTTGGTGGTTGGACAGATTGTCTGTCTCATTATTCTTGTTAGTTCTGGAGACTCTGTTCGCAGAACATTGTATAGACTTAGTGATTTTCGACGTTGTACTGAGGTTGTGTGTCTCATAGACACTCGAAACATCTCAGGTCCTGAGCTTTAGCTTCTGACCTAATTTGTACTGGTTTCTGTGTATTATCACAGTCTGGGATTTTCTTATGCTGAACTTAGATTCAGTAGTATGGGAGTTTTGTAACTTTTGTGGAGGATCTGCAGATGGTCCCTACTTAGTGTCGTTATATTATCTCCTTGTTCCTGATTCTGTGTCGCAGTTGCTTGTTGTATTGCTATTGGGCTTAGCATTCTTTTTGTTGTTCAAGCAGACTGTTCTGGTTGCCAGTCGGTCAAGACGTTAGTTTATTTGAGGACTTTGTCAGTCACTTGTTTAAGTCTAGTCGAGTCGTGAGACATAGCAAACTACTTAGAGCACTTACACACATACATACTTACTTGTACATATTTGTAATATCTTATTAAATGTTAATGTACCAGACGGTACTTAAGAATTATAAATGTGATAGTATGTGCTTTCAGCACAATAATATTGAACTCGAGAGAATTGATATTATGTTGATTACTGTGATTTTTTTAATTTAATTTGATAATATACCTCTAGACTTAATAAATTTATTAAATTTTAATTTCTCTAGTTAGTAGCCTACCAGTTGTAATCCTGAAGCACTATTGAATCTTACAGAATTCTAATGGATAATTGGACAAGGATACTGACTACTTGTTACGAAAACCCAGTAACAGGCTGGATGCTAGAAGGGCAGTCCTTTCTAGTATTCACTGGAGATCTCTAAGCTTTAGAATCGCATTTTTTGTAACAGGGATGCAATAAGTTTTATGTAGGTGAAACATCGCAAGACATTAGCACATAAAGAAAACAGACAGCTTGGTATGTACACAACACTAACAGCAGCTGTGTAATCTACCCTTCAACATGGCTTGACACAACACCAAGTTACTCAGTAAAGAGATACCTAGTTTGTATCCTATACAGTCACCTATCCTGCAGGCAATACGAACTCAATACCTATTCTCTGGGTGGCATGACAGAGCTGATGAATTGGCAAAAGCATATGCCCTCAAGGAGGGACTTTGGACAATCTGCTAGTAGTTTAAGGGCAATTGTAAAGAAAGAACTTTAACTGAGCTTCACTGAGTCAAAACTGAGGGAGAATGACACCAATCAGTCTATCTATCATCATTCTATCATACAGAAAAAGCCACATGTTTATAGCACATTTAACAAAATCAGCACTCCTGGACATCACTACTGCCAGGTTTGACTAGCCTATAAGTACCTCTGCATTATGTACAGTACTAAAATGAGAAAAATTTATGAATTCATAGACAACTCACTCATAAAGGTTCAAGAAATATTTAAATATTTTATCTAAGGTGATATATTACAGATGGAGGGAAAATATTTTAACTTCACCTATTGCAAATAATTTATAACCCCCATAACTTGCCTAAATACTACTTTAAGTCGTCTAAACACCACTATAACTTCCCTAAATACAACTGTAATTTCATACTATAACATGGTATAAAGTGACTACCTCCCCTACACTATATTTCCCAAAATGCTCATCATAACCATGGGCTTTGTGCATGCACAACCAAACTGTCACCCATTCCTGTACAAACATTGTATTACGTGGAAATAAATCTTTGACTTTTGATTATGACCCATCCTATCGATGGTAGTCCACCCATACCCATCCTGTGGGGAAAGTTACCCCATACTCATCCTGTGGAGGCAGTCTCCTAATGCCCATCTTGTGGCAGCAGTAACAACCCAAGCCCATCATAAGGGTAGTAGTCAAAAGATTATACGTAGAGGTACACAATGGATCAAGGGACTGTGCTTCAACATTAGATTTGCTGTCAGGTTACAGTAGCAATGAACAATTTACAAGAGTAATCTATTAAGCTACAGAGGTAAGGGATTAGGTACATACTGAATTTAGTACCAAATACCACAATGAAAGCAATACCACAATTTAGACATAAACTAATCTAAGGGGCTGGAAATATTGCTCTGTCAATGAAGCATATTGCATTAGCTATGAGGTATCTACAGCAGGAAAAGTTAAGGTATTTGTGTAGAATACAAATATGTATTTAAAAAAATGTCTAGAATCTGAAGCATTCCAGAATTTAGGCACCACAGAACCAAATAAAAGAGCATTTAAAACTGTCCCATCTCTTGCAGAATTACTGTTGAACAGAGCCATGTTAATAAACATGCAACCCATTCTTGTTTCATGGGTAATAATGGTGCAGATATGAAAGTTTCCTGGTTATCCTCTTCTGCCTTGTTGGTAGACACTGTGGTCAAGCTTTTTGCTTGCTTGTGGTTAAATATATGCTTATAAAGGTTTAGGTACTTTACCTAACCCAACCTAATCTTATTTAACATAAAGAAAATATCAGTGCATTTGTAAATTTACAATGTGTTAACAAACTGAAGTTGAGTACCTCATTTGGCAACTAATGAGCAAAACAGGGCAGGCTGGAATATGATGCAAGAGTGTCCAATTAATCCCGTAGGTCATTTTGTCAACCCTTCTCCATCTAATCCTCTTCCTTATTCTTCTTTCTCCTGCATGCATTTTGGAATTCCTACCACTGCTATATTAAGATCATGGTAAACAAAAGACCATCTACTATGTAGTCTTTGTTCTAATCAAAGTATGCCTGAAATGCTGTATATAGTCTTTCAAATTACTATATATTTTTGTACAATGACTTAAAAATTATTATTATTATAATCATTATTTTTTAATGCAACAGCCATCTCCCACCAAGGCAGGGTGATCCAAAAAACAAGTAAACGTAAAGTTTTTCTTTTTACACTTAGTAATTTATACAGAAGGGGTTGCTAGCCCCTTGCTCCCAGCATTTTAGTCGCATCTTATGACAAGGATGGCTTACGGAGGAAGGGTTATTCTCCACCTCTCCATGGGGTATTATTGTAACTATTATCATTATTAATGTTATTATTATTATTACAATCTGTTGGAGTGTGAGCAGGGTAATATTTTGTGAAGGGATTCAGGAATACCAGTTAGCAGGACTTGAGTCCTGGAGGTGGGAAATACAATGCCTGCACTTTAAATGAAGGGTATGGGATATTGGCTGTTTGGAGTGACATCTATACTGTCATATCTGAGTGAGGCCTCTGCAAAGACAGTCATATATAATTATGTATTAATGATGGTGAAAGTGTTGAATGATGATGAAAGTTTTTTCTTTCTTTTTGGGTCACCCTGTCTTGGTGGGAAGCGGCTGACGTGTTAAAAAAATCATTACAAAAGCTTGTCCTAGTATTTCTTGTTTCCTTTTACAAGTTATTCCTTCCCATCAGTAGTGTTGTACACCAGCAACTATACTCCAACCGTTATATGGGGGAGATCACACGCTCACCTTCAAACTGGGGACACTAGTGAGGTCCTACACCCCATATTCTGTCATGGCTTAGAGACGAGCACTGTCAGACATGCGTGATTTCAGTCAAATCCGTGATCCCTCAATAAATGATGAGCAGAGCAGAAATGTTCTTCATTCCACACTCACAACAAACCCTACAACATGTGTACTTTCAAACAACACTTCAGGAGTTTCTTCTTTCCTTTTTGCTGTTAAATGCAAGAATACAGCAACTCTTGCTTTAGCTAATTTAGTTTCTTCTACAATACTCAAAGCTACATAGTATAGATGTTAACCAATTCTCTCTCCAGAAAACTAGTAAGAAACATGACAAGTGAGAAAGTAAATGAAGAAACACACTGAAAAATAAAGACAATATGGGTATATCTTCCTTCTCATGAGACGAAAAGAAGTAAATTAGTAATCCTGTCAGAGTGGAAATTATTTAACAGGCTTCATTTTCATCAGTTATATTAAAGGGACTTTCAAGCTCTGCCAACTTTTATCACTGAAAAAAGCTTTAATGAGCAAAGCTTGAGAAGAGACTAAAAATTAATTGGTATCTAATTAAAAAATACACTAATTAACAAAGAGGCATCTAATGACTGGTGTTTAAATGTAGTGGGTTAAGTACTTGCAGCTTCTGTTTGCAAAGTTTATCTCTTTTCATAATCTTACAAATCACAACTGGTATTCAATTAAGATAAACCATTTATTAAAGCTGTAGCTACTAATGATGAGAGGAACTGATCACTAATTTATGTAAATTACATATACAGTGGACCCCCGGTTAACGATATTTTTTCACTCCAGAAGTATGTTCAGGTGCCAGTACTGACCGAATTTGTTCCCATAAGAAATATTGTGAAGTAGATTAGTCCATTTCAGACCCCCAAACATACACATACAAACGCACTTACATAAATACACTTACATAATTGGTCACATTCGGAGGTAATCGTTATGCGGGGGTCCACTGTACTACACAAGCAGTGCTGAACAAGAGCCAGTCTCTATCTTTGCTAATAGTGGTTTTTATATCATATGTTCCTTATATGTGAAATTATCACATTAAATTATGTATGAAATAGCTGAAACACTTACAGGTTCATTTCTGCTCTTTGGTCTAAACCCGGGTCCAGGAGGAAGGTTCTTATGAACACAGCAGTTGACACCAGGACTGAAGTGAAGTTCTACATGAAATCTGAAAAAAGAAGTGTACCATGTATATATACATTGAACTGAAGGGGTACAACTACACGGGATTTGTTATATGGGAGATGGCAGCAAGGAAAACACCAATGACTGTTGTGGAAGCATTTATATTGAGAATACAGTACTTGGTAAAGAAGCTCAACCTGTGTCTAACCATCTCTCAGCCTGCTTGCCGAGTAAGGGGGAGTGCTCTCAGAGCTGGCCTGTGCAGCGGGGGTCATGTGATGTCAGCGTGGTGTGGGAGCATAACTACAAATGGTACTACAACAAAAAACAAAACAAAACAAAAGTTTATTTCTTTGCAAAGGTTACAATGTGTGTTTACATTTTATAATTTGATTGGTGCAAAGAAAGCCACTATTATGCCAGGGCATTTCAGGCAGACTTACCTAGTACTTAAAGACTACTTAAGTCTAGGCAGGTAAAGACTAGTAAATTTCAAATATTCAATATTTTACTCTATTATTAATATGAGGTAGTGCATACATACATTTTTAGGTTTGTAATAATGGTTTAATAGAAAAGGGATAATAAAATATTTGGGAGAGTTGCTTCAAATTTGGTTAGAGATTAGCATAGTGTGGGTATGGTTATTACTAAGATATGAGATGATTTTTCTCCATAGAGAAGTGAAACAGAATTCTTCCTCCATAAGCCATGCATGTCATAAGAAGTGACTAAAATGCTGGGAGCAAGGGGCTAGTAACCTGTTCTCCTGTATACATTTTTGTGCAGCAGGGGTCCAGTGACTCTCAAGTCGTTCCTAGTGTCTTTAAAAAACAAAGAAGGGAAGTAACCCAGATAAGGACTTGGTACCTGAAGTCCTAATGGAAGGAGATTCTCCTTCCTAACAATAGTGTACACCTTCCTCCTATCCCCTCCTCCTGTCTTCCATCCACCCAGAAGTCTTCAGTAAAGGTAAGTGTAATGTAATTATTATTTTATATATGTATGTACTTGATTTCTCATTGTTTTCGGTATGTAAATCTTTATTTAATTTGAAACAAAATAAAATTTATTATAATATTTTTGGGTGTCTGGAACGGATTAATTTTATTTCCATTATTTCTCAAGGGCAAAATGGTTTCGCCATTCAGCAATTTCGACATTCGGCAGACTCTCTGGAATGGGTTAATCACAAAACTCGGGGGTCCACTGTACTGGAGTTTAATTTTATAAAAATATAGTAGGCACAATAGTAAGTGTGTATATTTTGTATAATAAGTAAGTTCAAGCTCTTGAAGAGTGGTGGGGTGTCTTGTCTGGCGCAGAAGTTTGTGATCATCCGCAACACAGCATCTTGTTGGGTTATTAAAGGTTTAACCCTTTCAGGGTTGAGAGGCCCTCTCCTAAACTTGTTCTCAGGATCGAAAATTTTTCAGAAAAAAAAAAAAATTATTTTTTCTTATGAAATGATGGAGAATCTTTTCCTGATCATAATGACACCAAAAGTATGAAATTTGATGGAAGCTTACGGAATTATGCTCTTGCGAAGTTAGCGGTCTCACCGATGTTTAAGCATAGGCGATTTCGCCCACTTTGAGCCCTATTCTCGGCCAATTCCAGTGTACTAGTTGACAAAAATCATATTTATTTCGCTAGAACTCCATTTTTTCTATTGAATGAGTACAAGAAACCACCCATTTACCAATTTCAACTATCCAATAAAGTGGTCAGAAATTGGCAATTTTGCCAATTTCACACAAATTTCAGAAGATGCCAATTTCCAAATAGGGTCCAGAATAAACAAGACAGACATTCCTGGCACTAAAATAACATGTTCTCTGTTCGTTAGTCATGTCCCAAGGCCCCTCTTATATTTCTTTTGCTTTCTGCTTTGAATATTTATTCTTACAAAAAATAGAAGATTTACTGTTATGCAGACTACTGCATTAGTGTAGAAATAGTGTAAATAATATCAGCACACTTGTGAAAGAATATTAGACTCAACAGTTGACGTGTATTGGATGCTTGGCATGATTTGTTTATTTTTGAACTTTGGTAAAAATCGAACATTTCTGCTACTTTGAGCTCAATTTCAATGTACTTTTCATTGTGAAACCAATGAAAATCATCTCAATTTCTGTAATATGTCTTCCATTCTATAAAATGAGACAACGAAAACTAGAATACAACCATAAATACCATAAGAAAATACATTGCAAAGTCGCTGTTTTAATCCAAAAACACGGTCAAAGTTTTTTTCCTCATTACGCACTGTGTGCTGCAGGATTTTTTTTATACTGTGCACAATGACCACATAGACCCATTCTTTCATATGTTGGCCTACCAGCTTTCTCTCGCTAGATTTAAAGGCGCTAGAATTTAGGCGTTCTAGTACGTCAATAACCCTAGTGCATAAGCAGTACTAGTACGTCGAAAACCCTGAAAGGGTTAAGGTGATTGGCAGTGGTGGTCGATTCCCAAGGAAATACCATAGGTGAGGAATTATACATATACATAATTATACATAAGAGTCTTCTGGTAAAAGAATTTTCAGTTCACAAAACTGACATATTGGGTTATTTTTTTAATTACAGGTACCATCCGACTTACAACCAAGCTTGGTTCCGACCAACCGGTCGTAAGTCAAAATAAACCATACCACGGGCGGGATTTGAATCCGAGGTCAGAGAGTCTCAAAATTCCAGACCGTCGCGTTAGCCACTGGACCAGCTAGCCACAATGAACGTAAGTCAAATTCAAATTCAAAGTTCATTCTCTATAAGGATTACAATGCTGAGTTTACAGAATTTGGTTATTGTGTGGTTTACATGTAGTAAAGTACTAATTACAGAGGGGGCCACTAGAACACCTAGCATGACTAGGCATTTCGGGCAGACTTAGATTAATTCTTAAATTTAAAATATTACAAATTATGAGGTAAGTTGGTATTATGGCTAAGTGACTAAATACTAGTTTGTGAGTTTAGCAATGTGAATGCTTTTGTTTTGGCACAATACATAGTTTCAGTATTGGAGTATCACAGGCCAACTTATGACTAGTTAGGATTCATTATTTTAAGATTGAGATTGATATTTCTGTTTATGGTCAAATGGGTGAGTGAGTGTAAGTGTGAACCACCAGGTGGTATTCGTGTAGTTAGTTGACGGGGTGTATCAGGGAGATAAGATGTTTTCTAATGGTAGTTTAAAAGGTGATGAATGTGTCTGCATTACTTTTGTAATGATTTTATTTTGCTGTTTCATTTTGGTATTTCATGTTTTACTTGACTTTTTATGCTGTTAGTACTGTATTTTATACTGTAAGCTTTAGGATAAACACTGTGTACAACACAAACAGTTGTTTATTTCCCAGAAATTTGGCATAAAAAACATGGTCGTAAGTTGAGTGGTCGTATGTCGAGCAGGTCGTAAGTCTGATGGTAAGTGTAGTAAGTTGGAGAGACATACCTGTGGCCTCTCATTATCCTATTCTTAAATCTAAAAAATCTTGCTTAGCTAGTGTAATAAGTCTCTCCTACTATACTTATGAAAACCATGTAGCATTACATGACAGAATATACAATTCTCCTGTACTCACTGTAACTCATCTAATGACCATTTGAACTATGTATTATTGCCTTACTAATCTTAAGTTAATCTTTAAGTTTGCCCGAAATGCTCTGTATACAAAGGGGCTTTTGGCATGTACACCCAACTATTATATTCCTCTGTACAACCATGTAATTTGTCACAATAAACATCTTTATTTTTATCTCTTTGTTGAGTAAGATGTACATGAAGTCTTGCACTGCACTGCACCGAGTCTTTTGCTCTGCACTAACAATTCAGTTTTAACCTCAAGATGAATATGTCAAATTTTATTTATTTATTTATTTATTTATTTATTTAGAAATTTAGTATACATACAGAGGTACAAAAAAATACAGGTAAGAGCAGCATGCCAAAGCCACTTATATGCATAGCATTATGGGCTGGCTTAAAATTAACTTAAGATTAACTAAGCAATGATGAAATCAGTGATAAGACATTATTGTAAACAGATAACTATAAAATACAAATGAGTATTACAAAGACAGGTCATATGGTTGCATGCATTGCTGTTCATTCAGTAGAATGGAGTATTCTGTTAGGTAGTGTATTTAAAAAAATAACAAAGTTAGGTTTAACATTTGTGTGATATAATTGTGAGTAACATTTAGGATATACAATTTATATGGTTCAGTTATTCAGTATTTACAGTGGACCCCCGCTTAACGATCACCTCCAAATGCGACCAATTATGTAAGTGTATTTATGTAAGTGCGTTTGTACGTGTATGTTTGGGGGTCTGAAATGGACTAATCTACTTCACAATATTCCTTATGGGAAAAAATTCGGTCAGTACTGGCACCTGAACATACTACTGAAATGAAAAAAGTTCGTTAACCGGGGGTCCACTGTATTTGGTTTTGAGTGAGTAAGTGAACTTTGAGAAGAGACTTGAATTTATAAACAGGTAGTGTTTCTTTTATATTTACAGGTAATGAATTCCAGATTTTAGGGCCTTTTATGTGCATTGAGTTTTTGCATAGTGTGAGATGGACACGAGGAACATCAAAGAGTGATCTGTGCCTTGTATTATGGTCATGTGTTCTGTTGAGGTTGGCAAGGAGATGTTTGAGGGGAGGGTTAATATCAGAGTTAAGTGTTCTATGTATGTAATAAGTGCAATAATAAGTATGGATGTTTTGTATGGTGAGTAGGTTGAGTGTTTTGAATATTGGTGGAGTGTGCTGCCTGTATTGAGAATTTGTTATCATTCTAACTGCAGCCTTTTGTTGGGTAATTAGTGGTCTGAGATGGTTAGTTGTTGTTGAGCCCCATGCACAAATTCCATAGGTAAGATAGGGGTAAATAAGAGAGTGATAGAGGGCCAGGAGGGCTGACTGTGGAACATAGTACCGTATCTTCGATAGTATGCCTACAGTCTTGAAATTTTCTTAGAAATTTGTTGTATATGTGTATGAAATTTGAGTCTATTATCGAGGTGGATTCCTAAGAATTTTCCCTCTGTTAGCTTTGTGATAGGTGATCTGTTTATCGTTATGTTAAGAGGTACATCTGTAGCTCTGCTACCAAACTGAATGAAGTAGGTTTTGTCAATGTTTAGTGTAAGTTTGTTAGTCCTCATCCAGGTAGATATTTTCTGTAATTCGGTGTTTACAGTATTGGCTAGCGTGACTGGGCTCGGGTGAGAGAAGACGTATGTGGTGTCATCTGCAAAAAGTGCGGGTTTGAGTAATTGCGAAGCATTTGGTAGGTCATTTATGTATAGGAGAAAGAGAAGAGGGCCAAGGACACTTCCCTGTGGGACACCAACTGTAATTGGTTGTGCGGAAGAGCTTGCCCCATTTGCGTACACCTATTGGCTTCTGTTGCTGAGGTAAGACTTGAGGTAGTTGAGGGAGTGCCCTCTAATACCATAGTGTGACAATTTTACGTGGAGCAAGTCATGGTCAACTGTATCAAAAGCTTTACGTAAATCAATGAAGATCCCCAGAGGGACTTCTTTTTTCTCTATTGCAGTGTATATATGTTCTAGCATGTGTATAATAGCATCATTAGTATTTTTATTAGGCCTGAATCCAAATTGGCAGGGGTTGAGAATGTTATGGGAGATGAGGTAGGAGTAGATTCGTTTATGAATTAATTTTTCGAAGATTTTTGAGAGAGGGTGTAAATTGGATATTGGCCTATAGTTATTCAACTCTGTTTGGTCACCTCCTTTATGGATCGGGGTGACCCTTGCTATTTTGAGAACTGTAGGGAAGGTGGAGGATTCAATGGATTTGTTAAAGAGTGTTGCAATGATTGGTGATAGTACAAATTCATGTTAGGTCTCACCAAAAATAAAATTTATATGTATAATAATACAGAACATAAATACAGGGGATTCTCTGCTTAACCATTTCAGAGTCATGACCCTCAAAATTAAGTGCAGTGTCACAATTTAAATAATAATAATAATAATAATAATAATAATAATAATAATAATAATAATAATTTTATCTTCTAAAATGGTAAAGAATCTGTTTTTGAAAGGTAATGAAGCCAAAAATGTGCAATCTCCGTATCGGTGTTTTCACTCACTCTTAGGCCTATTTTATGCAAATTGTAAGGCTCAAACTGATTCAATTCCTGGCTATTTCACTAGCAAGTCTTCCACTCTACTGAGTGAGTATTAGATACATTCAACTGTCAAAACTACTCTCTAAAGTGGGAAGTTGGTAATTTAGTCAGTTTTACACAATTCATCAAATTCCAATTTAACCCCTTGACTGTTGCAACCCCAAATCCTGAGGTGTCTCCTGGTGTTGCAAATTCCCCCCCCCCAAAAAAAAAAATTCTTATGATAGAGAATCTTTTCCCGATTGTAATGACACCAAAAGAACGAAATTTGATGGAAAACTGACGGAATTACGCTCTCGCGAAGTTAGCGACCTCGGCGATATTTACGAATTGGACATTTCACCCACTTTGAGCCCTATTTTCAGCTAATTCCATTTTTCCAGTCGACCAAACTCATAGCTATTTCTTTAGAATTCCATTTTTTTATATTGATTGAGTACAAAAAACTGCCCATTTACCGATTTCAACTACCCAATAATGTAGTCAGAAATTTGCAATTTGGCCAATTTCACGAAAATTAAAAAATATGATAATTTCAAAATAGGGTCCAGAATGAACAATGCAGACATTCGTGGCTCTTAAATAACATTTTATTTGTTCATCAGTCATGTCTCCAGGCCCCTCTGATATTACTCTTGCTTTCTATTTTGAATTTTTATTCAAACAAAAAATAGAAGATTTACTGTTATGCAGACTACTGCAATATTGTAATTGTATAAATAATTTCAACCCATTCATGACTGCATATTAGAATGGCTACTTGGACATTTATTGGAAAATGACATCATTTGTTTACTTTTGAATATCGGCAAAAATCAAACATTTCCCCTACTTTGAGCTCCATTTCGAGGTTCCTTTCATAGTTAAACCAATCAAAATCACCTCTACTTCTATAAAATGTTTTCCATTCTATCAAATGAGACCAAGAAAACGAGAATACAACCATAAATACTATATGAAAATAGACCACAAAATCAGAATTTCAATTAAAAAAAAAATGGTCAGAGTTTTATTTGTATCATTATGCACTGCCTGCTGGAAGATTTTTTTTTATATGGTGCACACTGATCACACAGACCCATTCTCTCACATGTGGGCCTACCAGCTTTCTCCTGCTTGATTTGAAGCCGCTAGAATTTATGAGTAAGTATACGTCAAAAGCGGTAGCTCGTAAGACATATACATACGACCAAAACAGTCAAAGGATTAAAAACAGAGCCCAAAATAAAAGCTGTAGGAATTCCAGCCACTAGAGCAATCTCAGCCTCTGAGGTTGCTCTTGTGGCTGTGAGGGCTTGAAGCTGTGGGGGAGTGGTGAGTGAAAGCACGAAAAAGGTGTGGGGTCGAGAGGTCTTGAAGCTGTGGGGGAGTGGTGAATGAAAGCATGAATAAGGTGTGGGGTCATGTGGGCTTGAAGCTGTAGGGTAGTGGTGAATGAAAGCACGAGTAGGATGTGGGGTTGTGTGGGCTTGAAGCTGTCGGGTAGTGGTGAATGAAAGCACGAATAAGGTGTGGGGTCCTGAGGGCTTGAAGCTGTGGGGTAGTGGTGAATGAAAGCACAAATAAGGTGTGGGGTCCTGAGGGCTTGAAGCTGTGGGGTAGTGATGAATGAAAGCATGAGTAAGATGTGGGGTATTGTGGGCTTGAAGTTGTAGGGGAGTGGTGTAGGTGAAAGGTGCGCTTGTCAGTGGCCTGGTGCTGTTGGTGACTCTATAATGGGTGACTGGGTGGGCGACTGTGCAATTAATGGTAATGAGCGTGGTGGGTAACTAGGTGAATAAGTATGTGGATGGCATATTAGGGTGAAAGGTCAGGTAAGATGTGCAGGTGAGGTCATAGGGGATATGTGTGGCCGTGAAGGAATGGTGATTGTAAGGGAATGGTATAAGTGTGAGCGTGTGGCCAAGAGGGGGGAGATATTGTAGTGGTGGATTGTGGAGGTAGGCTGTTGGTTGAGATGGAGTGGGTGAACTGTGAAGGCATGTGGCTGTGGGGGAGTTGTGTGGGTGGAGGTTGCTGGTTGGAATGGTGTGTGTGTGTGAAGGCATGTGGCTGTGAAGGAATTATAGGGGTGGGAAGTATAGTGGGAGAGGCAGGAATGAGTTAGAGGCATGGTATGGGTGAAAGCATGTGGCCGTTGAGAATTTATAGGGGCAGGAGTTATGCGCAGGGGGGTTGTTGCTGGGTGTACAGTGGGGATGTAGCCATGGGGAAGGGGGTGGATGAGCAGTTGGTATGGGAGGTGTGTGGCTGATGTGTATCAACAGAGCACATGGTAGGGACAGTATTAGACACATGTGAACAATGGAGCCCTGAGCCTTGCTGCTGCCTTAGCTCTCCCTTGCGTGGGATAAGCTCCTCCCACTGTGTAACCACGCTAAATGATGATTTTAATATATTTAACCTGTTACCTGTCCAACCACAGCTCTACGTTCTTACCGCTAGTGCTCCAAACGTATATCTACGTTTTATTTTTCCTGCCTCCAAATTTGGCATAATTGGCCTGATATGCCTGGTCAGCATAGACTGGGTCTTAACACTCGGTGAGTTCAGTACTAAAAAAATTTGGGACCACTTAGTACCTTGTGGGAGTACCAGTTCAATTGAGTGCCAGCTAGAGCAAACAGCGTGGCAAACACCAAGGATTCACTAATGTCATGTCATATTAACACTCCCCTTTTAAGAGAAAGTGATGTTGACCCTGAGTTTCATGGCTTTGAGGTGGATGTGGCCACAAGTGGTTGCAGAAATATAAAAAAAACTCGATAATAACCAATGTGCAACATTTGTGCAACACCCTTTCAGTTTTGGTAATACTGGTAATACTTGGCTGTCTCTATCTCTGTCAATCTGTCTCTATCTCACAGGTACACATACTCAAATACAATTATACACAGAGTAAATTACCTAGGATAACCCAAAAAATTGAGACGAAGTGCTATACTATGCTTGTAGATATAATGCATAATATGCATGACTGGCAAGTGGCAAGTAATACACATTTTCACTTGTTCAGGAATCAGATATGATTGTGTGTAATACCAGTTGGTTCATGAGCAACTCTCTGAGACAAGAGAGATAAGCAGACAGAAAGACACACACACACACACACAGGCAGACAGAAAGACAAAGACACACAGGCAGACAGAAAGACAGACACACACAGGCAAACAGAAAGACAGACAGATACAGGCAGACAGAAAGACACACACAGGCAGACAGAAAGACAGACAGATAAATAGACATAGCTAGACAGATAAACAGACATGTTTATGTGTAACAGTGAAAACAAATAAAGCCAGGGGTTCTCTACAGCAGTGCACAATCATCAAGTGTAACTCCACTGCTTACCCGTCAGCAGTTTTGAAACACTCGTCTTAACACTATGCTTCAAGTAGTTTCGTATATACTCCAGTGTGTCTAAAACATTTCTGGGACCTATAAATACTTTGTATATATTCCTGGGCAATAGTAAATGACCAAGGCAGGTGTAAATGTTGACCTGTCAGTGTGTTTGTAACAATTTGAGTACAATTTCAGTACCTAATATGAGTGGCAAAACAAAGATTGGCTATGAAATCACAAGAACTACTATAAATTGTAATTATCAGAACATAAAAATTATATAAAATAATATAAAAACAAGAAAAAAGGTATATCGGCAACACTTCTGCAAGCAGCAGGACTCCATGTTGCCGTCACGTGAGCATCCAGTGCCAGCTTCGTGGTCTTATATCTCGGTAAGTACTAGTCCTAAATTTTTTTTTTTTTGGCCCTATTACACAAAAAAATGCCCTCTTTTATTTAATTTTTTTTTTTTTAAATAGTATTTGGAGCGCTGGACGAGCGAATGTAGATCTACATTTGGACAGTTAATGGGTTAAAAAAGTAGAATGACTTGGAGAGCAAAGGAAGGGATAGCAGTAATGCTGAATGATCAGTTATGGAAGGAGAGAAGAGAATATGAATGTGTAAATTCAAGAATTATGTGGATTAAAGTAAAGGTTGGATGCGAGAAGTGGGTCATAATAAGCGTGTATGCACCTGGAGAAGAGAGGAATGCAGAGGAGAGAGAGAGAGATTTTGGGAGATGTTAAGTGAATGTATAGGAGCCTTTGAACCAAGCGAGAGAGTAATTGTGGTAGGGGACCTGAATGCTAAAGTAGGAGAAACTTTTAGAGAGGGTGTGGTAGGTAAGTTTGGGGTGCCAGGTGTAAATGATAATGGGAGCCCTTTGATTGAACTTTGTATAGAAAGGGGTTTAGTTATAGGTAATACATATTTTAAGAAAAAGAGGATAAATAAGTATACAAGATATGATGTAGGGCGAAATGACAGTAGTTTGTTGGATTATGTATTGGTAGATAAAAGACTGTTGAGTAGACTTCAGGATGTACATGTTTATAGAGGGGCCACAGATATATAAGATCACTTTCTAGTTGTAGCTACACTGAGAGTAAAAGGTAGATGGGATACAAGGAGAATAGAAGCATCAGGGAAGAGAGAGGTGAAGGTTTATAAACTAAAAGAGGAGGCAGTTAGGGTAAGATATAAACAGCTATTGGAGGATAGATGGGCTAATGAGAGCATAGGCAATGGGGTCGAAGAGGTATGGGGTAGGTTTAAAAATGTAGTGTTAGAGTGTTCAGCAGAAGTTTGTGGTTACAGGAAAGTGGGTGCGGGAGGGAAGAGGAGCGATTGGTGGAATGATGATGTGAAGAGAGTAGTAAGGGAGAAAAAGTTAGCATATGAGAAGTTTTTACAAAGTAGAAGTGATGCAAGGAGGGAAGAGTATATGGAGAAAAAGAGAGAGGTTAAGAGAGTGGTGAAGCAATGTAAAAAGAGAGCAAATGAGAGAGTGGGTGAGATGTTATCAACAAATTTTGTTGAAAATAAGAAAAAGTTTTGGAGTGAGATTAACAAGTTAAGAAAGCCTAGAGAACAAATGGATTTGTCATTTAAAAATAGGAGAGGAGAGTTATTAAATGGAGAGTTAGAGGTATTGGGAAGATGGAGGGAATCTTTTGAGGAATTGTTAAATGTTGATGAAGATAGGGAAGCTGTGATTTCGTGTATAGGGCAAGGAGGAACATCTTGTGAGAGTGAGGAAGAGCCAGTTGTGAGTGTGGGGGAAGTTCGTGAGGCAGTAGGTAAAATGAAAGGGGGTAAGGCAGCCGGGATTGATGGGATAAAGATAGAAATGTTAAAAGCAGGTGGGGATATGGTTTTGGAGTGGTTGGTGCAATTATTTAATAAATGTATGGAAGAGGGTAAGGTACCTACGGATTGGCAGAGAGCATGCATAGTTCCTTTGTATAAAGGCAAAGGGGATAAAAGAGAGTGCAAAAATTATAGGGGGATAAGTCTGTTGAGTATACCTGGCAAAGTGTATGGTAGAGTTATTATTGAAAGAATTAAGAGTAAGATGGAGAATAGGATAGCAGATGAACAAGGAGGCTTTAGGAAAGGTAGGGGGTGTGTGGACCAGGTGTTTACAGTGAAACATATAAGTGAACAGTATTTAGATAAGGCTAAAGAGGTCTTTGTGGCATTTATGGATTTGGAAAAGGCGTATGACAGGGTGGATAGGGGGGCAATGTGGCAGATGTTGCAGGTGTATGGTGTAGGAGGTAGGTTACTGAAAGCAGTGAAGAGTTTTTACGAGGATAGTGAGGCTCAAGTTAGAGTATGTAGGAAAGAGGGAAATTATTTCCCAGTAAAAGTAGGCCTTAGACAAGGATGTGTGATGTCACCGTGGTTGTTTAATATATTTATAGATGGGGTTATAAGAGAAGTAAATGCGAGGGTCTTGGCAAGAGGCGTGGAGTTAAAAGATAAAGAATCACACATAAAGTGGGAGTTGTCACAGTTGCTCTTTGCTGATGACACTGTGCTCTTGGGAGATTCTGAAGAGAAGTTACAGAGATTGGTGGATGAATTTGGTAGGGTGTGCAAAAGAAGAAAATTGAAAGTGAATACAGGAAAGAGTAAGGTTATGAGGATAACAAAAAGATTAGGTGATGAAAGATTGGATATCAGATTGGAGGGAGAGAGTATGGAGGAGGTGAATGTATTCAGATATTTGGGAGTGGACGTGTCAGCGGATGGGTCTATGAAAGATGAGGTGAATCATAGAATTGATGAGGGGAAAAGGGTGAGTGGTGCACTTAGGAGTCCGTGGAGACAAAGAACTTCGTCCTTGGAGGCAAAGAGGGGAATGTATGAGAGTATAGTTTTACCAACGCTCTTATATGGGTGTGAAGCATGGGTGATGAATGTTGCAGCGAGGAGAAGGCTGGAGGCAGTGGAGATGTCATGTCTGAGAGCAATGTGTGGTGTGAATATAATGCAGAGAATTCGTAGTTTGGAAATTAGGAGGAGGTGCGGGATTACCAAAACTGTTGTCCACAGGGCTGAGGAAGGGTTGTTGAGGTGGTTCGGACATGTGGAGAGAATGGAGCGAAACAGAATAACTTCAAGAGTGTATCAGTCTGTAGTGGAAGGAAGGCGGGGTAGGGGTCGGCCTAGGAAAGGTTGGAGGGAGGGGGTAAAGGAGGTTTTGTGTGCGAGGGGCTTGGACTTCCAGCAGGCATGCGTGAGCGTGTTTGATAGGAGTGAATGGAGACAAATGGTTTTTAATACTTGACGTGCTGTTGGAGTGTGAGCAAAGTAACATTTATGAAGGGGTTCAGGGAAACCGGCAGGCCGCACTTGAGTCCTGGAGATGGGAAGTACAGTGCCTGCACTCTGAAGGAGGGGTGTTAATGTTGCAGTTTAAAAACTGTAGTGTAAAGCACCCTTCTGGCAAGACAGTGATGGAGTGAATGATGGTGAAAGTTTTTCTTTTTCGGGCCACCCTGCCTTGGTGGGAATCGGCCAGTGTGATAATAATAAAAAAAAAAAATAATGACTTGGAGAGCATATAAATATGTAAAGGAAGGAAGGCAGGGTAGGGGGTCATCCTAAAAAAGGGTGGAGGGAGGGGGTAAAGGAGGTTTTGTGTGAGCGTGTAAGATAGGAGTGAATGAAGATGAATGGTTTTTGGGACCTGATGCTCTGTTGGAGTGAGCAGGGTAATATTTTTTGAAGGAATTTGGGGAAACTGGTTAGCTGGACTTGAGTCTTGGAAATGGGAAGTACAATGGCTGCACTTTAAAGGCGGGGTTTGGGATATTGGCAGTTTGGAGGGACGTCTAAACTGTCATATCTGAGCACCTTTGCAAAGACTGTGATTATGTATGAGTGATGGTGGAAGTATTGAATGATGATGAAAGTTTTTCTTTTTTTTTCAGGTTTTCTTTTTTTTGGGTCACTCTGCCTCGGTGGGAAATGATAGAGAATCTTTTCCCTATGGTAATGACAACAAAAGTAAAAAATTTGATGGAAAACTTACAGAATTACGCTCTCACGAAGTTAACGGTCTCGGCTATATTTACTCATAGGCAATATTGCCTACTTTGAGCCCTATTTTGGGCCAATTCCATTGCTCCAGTCACCCAAACTCATAACTGTTTTGCTAGAACTCCTTTTGTTTTGCCAAATGAGTACGAGAAACTGCCCATTTATTGATTTCAGCTACTCAATAAAGTGATCAGAAATTGGTAATTTGGCTAATTTTATACACAATTCAAAGGCCAATTTCAAAATAGGGTCTAGAATTAACAATGCAAACATTCATAGCACTAAAATAACATTTTTCTCTGTTCATTAGTCACATCTCCAGGCCCCTCTTATATTACACTTGCTTTCCATTTTGAACTTTTATTCACACAAAAAATAGAAGATTTACTGTTATGCTGACTACTGCAGTATTGTAAAAATGGTATAAATAATATAAGTGCATTTGTGAAAGCATATCAGACCCACCAGTTGGCATGTATTGGAAGCATGATGTGATTTGCTTACTCTTGAACATCGGCAAAAATTGAACATTTCTGCTACTTTGAGCTCAATTTCCAAGTACTTGTAGTCCATAAACCATTCAAAATCATCTCTATTTCTGTAATATATCTTCAATTCTATAAAATTAGACCATGAAAACGAGAATACAACCACAAATACCACAGGAAAATACACCGCAAAGTCACTGTTTTAAACGAAATACACGGTCGTAGTTTTTTCTCATCATGCACTGCATGCTGCAGGATTTATTTTATACTGCACACTGACCACTCACACCCATTCTCTCATAAGTAGGCCTACCAGCTTTCTCCTGCAAGACTGGAAAACCGCTAGAATTTTGGTGTAGTATTATGGGACCAACACTAGCTTGCAAGCCGTAATACTATTATGGGACCGACAGTGAAAGGTTTAGAAAAAATACTATTAATAATTGATAATAATAATGGATGAGAGGAGACATGTATCAATTATTATGGATGAGAGGATGGTCCTGTGACACACCTACTGAGGATGGGTCCTGTGACTTACCTACTGAGGATGGGTCTTGTGACACACCTACTGAGGATGGGTCCTGTGACATGCCTACTGAGGATGGGTCCTGTGACACACCTACTGAGGATGGGTCCTATGACACCTACTGATGATGGGTCCTGTGACTCCTACTGAGGATGGGTCCTGCAACACACCTACTAAGGATGGGTCCTGTGACACACCTACTGAGGATGGGTCCTGTTACACCTATGACACACCTACTGAGGATGGGTCCTGTGATACACCTACTGAGGATGGGTCCTGTGACTCACCTATTGAGGATGGGTCCTGTACTCACTGAGGATGAGTCCTGTGACTCACCTACTGAGGATGGGTCCTGTGACTTACCTACTATCTGAGGATGGGTCCTGTGACTTACCTACTATCTGAGGATGGGTCCTGTGACTTACCCACTATCTGAGGATGGGTCCTGTGACTTACCTACTATCTGAGGATGGGTCCTGTGACTTACCCACTATCTGAGGATGGGTCCTGTGACTTACCCACTATCTGAGGATGGGTCCTGTGACTTACCCACTATCTGAGGATGGGTCCTGTGACTTACCCACTATCTGAGGATGGGTCCTATGACTTACCCACTATCTGAGGATGGGTCCTATGACTTACCCACTATCTGAGGATGGGTCCTGTGACTTACGTACTATCTGAGGAGGGGTCCTGTAACTTACCTATTTGAGGAGGGATCCTGTGACTTACCTACTATCTGAGGATGGGTCCTGTGACTTACCCACTATCTGAGGATGGGTCCTGTGACTTACCTACTATCTGAGGAGGGGTCCTGTAACTTACCTACTATCTGAGGAGGGGTCCTGTGACTTACCTACTATTTGAGGAAGGGTCCTGTGACTTACCTACTATCTGAGGATGGGTCCTGTGACTTACCCACTATCTGAGGGTGGGTTCTGTGACTTACCCACTATCTGAGGATGGGTCCTGTAACTTACCTATCTGAGGATGGGTCCTAAGACTTACCCAGTATCTGAGGATGGGTCCTGTGACTTACCTACTATCTGAGGAAGGGTCCCGTGACTTATCCACTATCTAAGGATGGGTCCTGTGACTTACCTACTATCTGAGGATGGGTCCTGTGACTTACCCACTATCTGAGGATGGGTCGTATCACTTACCTACTATCTGAGGAGAGGTCCTATAACTTACCTACTATCTGAGGATGGGTCCTGTGACTTACCTATCTGAAAAGGGGTCCTGTGACTTACCTACTATCTGAGGATGGGTCCTGTGACTTACCTACTATCTGAGGATGGGTCCTGTGACTTACCTACTATCTGAGGATGGGTCCTGTGACTTACCTACTATCTGAGGATGGGTCCTGTGACTTACCTATCTGAGGAGGGGTCCTGTGACTTACCTATCTGAAGATGGGTCCTGTGACTTACCTGCTATCTGAGGAGGGGTCCTGTGACTTACCTACTATCTGAGGAGGGGCCCTGTGACTTACCTACTACCTAAGGATAGGTCCTGTGACTTACCTATCTGAGGATGGGTCCTGTGACTTACCCACTATCTAAGGATGGGTCCTGTGACTTACCTACTATCTGAGGAGGGGTCCTGTGGCTTCCCTACTATCTGAGGAGGGGTCCTATGACTTACCTGCTATCTGAGGAGGGGACCTGTGACTTACCTACTATCTGAGGAGGGGTCCTGTGACTTACCTACTATCTTAGGATGGGTCCTGTGACTTACCCACTATCTGAGGATGGGTCCTGTGACTTACCTACTATCTGAGGATGGGTCCTAAGACTTACCCACTATCTGAGGATGGGTCTTGTGACTTACCTACTATCTGAGGAGGGGTCCTGTGACTTACCTACTATCTGAGGATGGGTCCTGTGACTTACCCACTATCTGAGGATGGGTCCTGTGACTTACCTACTATCTGAGGAGGGGTCCTGTGACTTACCTATCTGAAGATGGGTCCTGTGACTTACCTGCTATCTGAGGAGGGGTCCTGTGACTTACCTACTATCTGAGGAGGGGTCCTTTGACTTACCTACTATCTGAGGAGGGGTCCTGTGACTTACCTACTACCTAAGGATAGGTGCTGTGATTTACCTATCTGAGGATGGGTCCTGTGACTTACCCACTATCTAAGGATGGGTCCTGTGACTTACCTACTATCTGAGGATGGGTCCTGTGACTTACCTACTATCTGAGGATGGGTCCTGTGACTTACCTACTATCTGAGGATGGGTCCTGTGACTTACCTACTATCTGAGGATGGGTCCTGTGACTTACCTACTATCTGAGGATGGGTCCTGTGACTTACCTACTATCTGAGGAGAGGTCCTGTGACTTACCTACTATCTGAGGAGGGGTCCTGTGACTTACCTACTGAGGATGGGTCCTGTGACTTACCCACTATCTGAGGATGGGTCCTGTGACTTACCTACTATCTGAGGATGGGTCCTTAGTAGGATCTTCATAGAGCATGATGACAATCTGGCTAAGATAATTCAGTTCTGAAACTGCGCCAATATAATCCATTGCTCTGTTCCACTGCTCATCTTTTGGATTCTGAAAATACAATATGCAGTATATAAGCATGAATTAAAAATTTATAATAAACAAATGTAACAATTCAAATGGAGTGAGTGTAACAATTTTAAAATTACTAGTTTAGGCACCTTAATTAACCCTTTGACTGTCGAAGGGCTCAATCCTGAAGTGTCTCCTGGTGTCGCAAAATATTCGAAAAAAAAAAAATTATTTTTTCTTATGAAAATGTTAAGATTATTTTTCTGATTGTTTTAGTCACAAAAAAAAAATTTTCCCATCAGTACTTACCGAGATATAGAGGCATGAAGTTTGCAGAAAATGAGCCGCGTATGGCAACAGCGGCGACTGCCGCTCACCCGGTAAACTTTAGTTTACTTGTATTTGAAGGTTTGTTGTTTTTTTCACTATTTTATTTTTTCACATAACTTATGTGGCCTGTGAGACCAAAGTAAGGTGCAATGTACATATATACACTCGTTGTATACAACACAATAAGCACACAAACATAATTATCAATATATTGTTTACAAAACTTGTTTACAAAAACAAACAATACAAAAAATTATTTATTACTATTGTTCTATAATATATATACCAATATACAGTCACTGAACATACTCCTAGAAGTTCTGCAGCTTGTGGAACTCTGTGAAACATGGTGTCATACACAATGGTGTTTTACACTCTCACACATAAAACATGGTGTCATACACAGTGGTGTTTTACACTCTCACACATAAAACATGGTGTCATACACAGTGGTGTTTTACACTCTCACACATAAAACATGGTGTCATACACAGTAGTGTTTTACACTCTCACACATAAAACATGGTGTCATACACAGTGGTGTTTTACACTCCTCACACATAAAACATGGTGTCATACACAGTGGTGTTTTACACTCTCACACATAAAACATGGTGTCATACACAGTGGTGTTTTACACTCCTCACACATAAAACATGGTGTCATACACAGTGGTGTTTTACACTCTCACACATAAAACATAGTGTCATACACAGTGGTGTTTTACACTCTCACACATAAAACATGGTGTCATACACAATGGTGTTTTACACTCTCACACATAAAACATGGTGTCATACACAATGGTGTTTTACACTCTCAAACATAAAACATGGTGTCATACACAGTGGTGTTTTACACTCCTCACACATAAAACATGGTGTCATACACAATGGTGTTTTACACTCTCACACATAAAATCAGTGTGTGTTCATTTTTGTTGAATTTTTTTTTTATGTGCAAAGACAAAACACCTCGTCTGAGCAGCTTTCTTCAAAGTATTAGCAGGCAGTTGTGTTATGTAGCTATCCTAGGTAAATGGTCGTGTGTCATCATTCCTTCCTTCCTAATTTCCTTCATTCCTTTCCTACCTGGAGGCTACCTGGAGGGCATTCCACCTCTCTTCCTACATTCCTTCATCTGTCCTTCATTACTTTTTTCCTTCCTTTCATCTAGTCCTTCCTTCATTCCTGCCTTCCCTTCTTGCTTCTGGTTTCTATAATATATATACACATATATAGTCACTAGATACTTTCATAAAACTCCTATTATCACCCTTCAGCAAGCTTGTCTTGTGTGCGAGTGTGTGGCTTATAATTGTTTTGAGTCAGGAGTCGGCAGCTGTCAAAGTGACATATTGTCTCATTAGTCACTCCCCCTACTGCCTGTCAAAACAATGGAGTCGGATGCTGCTTCCCCCTCCATTCTATCTAATTATCTTTCTCCCTCATTCTATCTCTTTCAATCTGTCTCTCTTTCTCTCTCTCTGTCTATCTCTGTCTCACAGGTACACATAAATACAACTATACATAGTGTAAATTACCTAGGATAACCCCAAAAATCCAGACAAAGTGCTATACTCTGCTTGAAGATGTGAGTAAACGTGATGATGACACAGTCTTGTGGCTCTCTCTGAGACAGAGCTAGACGGATAGACAGGGAGTTTGGCAGACAGACAAATAGACAGACAGACAAATGTTTGTTCGTCGTCATCTCCTCCTCCTCCTCCTCCTCCTCCTCCTCCTCCTCCTCCTCCTCCTTCTCCTCCTCCTCCTCCTCCTTCTCCTCCTTCTCCTTCTCCTCCTCCTGGCTCTTGACAGATGGACAGCTGCCCCCCTCCCTCCACCCTCGTTTACTCTCATCAAAGGTCAGCTCTTATCAGATGTTATCTCCCCTTATCTTGTCACTGTCATGGGGTGAACTGTTTTCATGCCTCAAGGGAACATATTATTAGGTATTATTATTATTATTAGGTATTATTATTATTATTAGGTATTATTATTATTATTAGGTATTATTATTATCAGGTATTATTATTATTATTAGGTATTAGTATTATTAGGTATTATTATTATTATTAGGTATTATTATTATTATTATTAGGTATTATTATTATTATTATTATTATTAGGTATTATTATTATTATTATTATTCTTTCTTCTTCTTCTTCTTCTTCTTCTTCTTCTTTCTTCTTTCTTCTTCTTCTTTCTTCTTTCTTCTTCCACCTTCCACCCTCCTCCTCCCTCCCTTCTTCCTCCTCCTCCCTCCTTCTTCCTCCCTCCCTCCTTCCTCCTCCTCCCTCCTTCTTCCTCCTCCTCCCTCCTTCTTCCTCCTCCTCCCTCCCACCTCCTCCCTCCTTCTTTCTCCTCCCTCCTTCTTCCTCCTCCCTCCTTCTTCCTCCTCCCTCCTTCTTCCTCCTCCCTCCTTCCTCCTCCTCCCTCCTTCCTTCCTCTTCCTCCTTCCTTCCTCCTCCTCCTTCCTTCCTCCTCCTCCTTCCTTCCTCCTCCTCTTCTTCCTCCTCCTCTTCCTCTTCCTCTTCCTCCTCCTCCTCCTCCTCCACCTCCTCCATTGCTTTTGGTCTCAAACTCCTCGAAATCATGAAATTGATCTTCATTGACACTTCCATCTGTGTTAGAGCATCACTTGGGAAGAGAAGAGTCCCAGATTTGCAGGGAAGTCACATATTTCTTACCGCTAGACATGCTGAAAAAGGACGACTGAAATGGTATTCCCACAATGCACCACTGGCTCCCCGATTTTTTTTATATGGTGCACACTGACCATGGAGACCCATTCTCTCACATGTGGGCCTACCAGCTTTCTCCTGCTTGATTTGAAGCCGCTAGAATTTATGCGTATAGATACGTCAAACACGGTATCTCCTATGACGTACATATATGACCGCGACAGTCAAAGGGTTAACAAACTTTATTTCTTTCTGCAGTATTACAAAATGTAGTTTACATGTAATAAAATATTGTTAAGCACAAAAGAAAGCCACTAACATGTGGTGCATTCTGGGCAGACTAATCTTAATGCTTACACACTACTTAAGAACTATTTCTTTCAACAAACCAGCCATATCCCACTGAGGCAGGGTGACCCAAAAAGAAAAACGAAAGTAAAAAAGGAAAACGAAAGTTTCCTATTTTATATTTAGTAATATATACAGGAGAAGTGGGTTACTGGCTCCTTGCTTCCAGCATTTTAGTCACCTCTTACGACATATATGGCTTACAGAGGAAGAATTCTGTTGGACTTTCCCATGGAGAACTTAGGAACTAGATAGTTTTTATTTTTTCTAATGGACAAAGGTGAGGCAGTTAAGTGAACAATAGTACCTTCTGCTGTGTGGTTGGTTAAAGTGCAAAGACTACTAATCCTGAAGTTACAAGACAGTGAGTTTCAACCCATTCACTTGATTTAATGGACTAATTGGGGAAAGAAAGTGGCCAGAAATGATTAATAAGCGAGATTATTTTGTCTATTACTTCTAAATTAATTAATCTGACCCTGACCCAGGCACAATAGAGCCTGGTTAGGGCTGTTTTGGAGTTCAAATAGGGTTCCTAGAGCCTGACAAGTGCAAATAAAACCACAAAATATTATCAAACCTCAGCCTTATTAGAGTATGCACGGTATACAGTATCGTACAGCCTCTCCTCACTTAGAGACGTACTCATTTACCAATGCCTTGGACTTGCGATGGGCTCTCTGAACAGTATTGATACCTAAATAATGTATATTAGAGCTGATTTCCTCTATTCTGTTAATTTCAATATACAGTACACTACTGTATAAGCATTTAACCCTTTCAGAGTTTCCGACGTACTAGTACGGCTTATGCACCAGGGTTATTGACGTACTAGTATGCCTAAATTCTAGCGTCTTCAAATTTAGCAAGAGAAAGCTGGTATGCCTACATATGAAAGAATGGGGCTATGTGGTCAGTGTGCATGGTATAAAAAAATCCTGCAGCACACAGTGCATAATGAGAAAAAAAACTTTAACCATGTTTTTGGTTTAAAACAGCAACTTTGCACTCTATTTTCGTATGGTATTTATGGTTGTATTCTAGTTTTCCTGGTCTCATTTTATAGAATGTATGATATATTACAGAAATTGAGATGATTTTGATTGGTTTCACAATGAAAAGGCACCTAAAATGGAGGAATATAGCAAATAATATTGTTGCAGTAATAACACCAGGAGGCAGCTCTGATGAAAACTCACACTCACGCGAGCTTTTAAATCTCTGCACAAAATTCAATTTAAACCAGCAAATAATAGAGCCTACTAGACTGGAGAATACACTAGACCTCATCTTCACTAACAATGATGATCTGATAAGAAATATCACCATATCAAAAACAATATACTCAGATCACAACATAATTGAGGTTCAGTCATGTATGCGCGGAGCCCCAGACCGACATAATGAGATTAGTCACGAGGGAGCATTCACCAAATTCAACTTCAATAACAAAAACATAAAGTGGGACCAAGTAAACCAAGTCCTAACCGATATAAGCTGGGAAGATATACTAAGCAACACAGACCCCAACTTATGCCTAGAACAGATTAACTCGGTGGCACTCGATGTATGCACAAGGCTTATTCCTCTAAGAAAAAGGAGGAGTAGATGTAAAACAGAAAGAGACAGGCGCTCCCTTTACAGGCGACGGAAAAGAATAACAGAGCGGCTAAAAGAGGTCAATATATCTGAAATGCGTAGGGAGACACTGGTCAGAGAAATAGCAAGCATCGAACTTAAGCTAAAAGAATCCTTTAGGAGTCAGGAATCGCGGGAAGAACTAAAAGCCATAAATGAAATCGAAAGAAACCCAAAGTATTTCTTCTCCTATGCCAAATCAAAATCGAGAACAACGTCCAGTATTGGGCCCCTACTTAAACAAGATGGGTCCTACACAGATGACAGCAAGGAAATGAGTGAGCTACTCAAGTCCCAATATGACTCAGTTTTTAGCAAGCCGCTAACCAGACTGAGAGTCGAAGATCAAAATGAATTTTTTATGAGAGAGCCACAAAATTTGATTAACACAAGCCTATCCGATGTTATCCTGACGCCAAATGACTTCGAACAGGCGATAAATGACATGCCCATGCACTCTGCCCCAGGGCCAGACTCATGGAACTCTGTGTTCATCAAGAACTGCAAGAAGCCCCTATCACGAGCCTTTTCCATCCTATGGAGAGGGAGCATGGACACGGGGGTCGTCCCACAGTTACTAAAAACAACAGACATAGCCCCACTCCACAAAGGGGGCAGTAAAGCAACAGCAAAGAACTACAGACCAATAGCACTAACATCCCATATCATAAAAATCTTTGAAAGGGTCCTAAGAAGCAAGATCACCACGCATCTAGAAACCCATCAGTTACACAACCCAGGGCAACATGGGTTTAGAACAGGTCGCTCCTGTCTGTCTCAACTATTGGACCACTACGACAAGGTCCTAAATGCACTAGAAGACAAAAAGAATGCAGATGTAATATATACAGACTTTGCAAAAGCCTTCGACAAGTGTGACCATGGCGTAATAGCGCACAAAATGCGTGCTAAAGGAATAACAGGAAAAGTCGGTCGATGGATCTATAATTTCCTCACTAACAGAACACAGAGAGTAGTCGTCAACAGAGTAAAGTCCGAGGCAGCTACGGTGAAAAGCTCTGTTCCACAAGGCACAGTACTCGCTCCCATCTTGTTCCTCATCCTTATATCCGACATAGACAAGGATGTCAGCCACAGCACCGTGTCTTCCTTTGCAGATGACACCCGAATCTGCATGACAGTGTCTTCCATTGCAGACACTGCAAGGCTCCAGGCGGACATCAACCAAATCTTTCAGTGGGCTGCAGAAAACAATATGAAGTTCAACGATGAGAAATTTCAATTACTCAGATATGGTAAACATGAGGAAATTAAATCTTCATCAGAGTACAAAACAAATTCTGGCCACAAAATAGAGCGAAACACCAACGTCAAAGACCTGGGAGTGATCATGTCGGAGGATCTCACCTTCAAGGACCATAACATTGTATCAATCGCATCTGCTAGAAAAATGACAGGATGGATAATGAGAACCTTCAAAACTAGGGAGGCCAAGCCCATGATGACACTCTTCACCTTGAAATTGAGCTCAAATTAGCAGAAATGTTCGATTTTTGCCAAAGTTCAAAAGTAAACAAATCATGCTAAGCATCCAATACACATCAACTGGTGAGTCTAATATTCTTTCACAAGTGCGATGATATTATTTATGCCATATCTACACTAATGCAGTAATCTGCATAACAGTAAATCTTTTATTTTTTGAGAATAAAAATTCAAAGTGGAAAGCAAAAGAAATGTAAGAAGGGCCTGGAGACATGACTAATGAACAGAGGAAATGTTATTTTCATGCCAGGAATGTCTGTCTTGTCTATTCTGGACCCTATTTGGAAATTGGCATCTTTTGAAATTTGTGTGAAATCGGCAAAATTGCTAATTTCTGACATTTATTGGATAGTTGAAATTGGTAAATGGGTGCTTTATTGTACTCATTCGATAGAAAAATTGTAGTTCTAGCAAAATAGTTATGATTTTTGTCGACTAGTACACTGGAATTGGTGGAAAATAGGGCTCAAAGTGGGCGAAATCGCTGATGCGTAAACATCGTCAAGACCGCTAACTTCGCAAGAGCATAATTCCGTGAGTTTTCCATCAAATTTTAAACTTTTGGTGTCATTATGATCGGGAAAAGATTCTCTATCTTTTCATAAGAATTTTTTTTTTTTTTTCTGAAAAATTTTCGACCCTGAGAACGAATTTTGGAGAGGGCCTCTCGACCCTGAAAGGGTTAAAAATATACCAGAAATGTTATAAATGGTACAAAGGTGACATTAAAACCATATCACAGATGGATGGCACAAACTTACTACCATTACTGTATGCTCCTCACTAAATGACAAATTCATTTACTGACGTGGTCTCAGGAATGGAACTCCTTCGTTAAGTGAGGAGGGGCTGTAGTATTTTTTCTGTTTTTAACCCTCTGACTGTTTCGGTCATATACATACATCTTATGAGCCAGTGTTTTCAACATATTTATACTCCATAATTTTAGAAGTATCAAATCAAGTGGGAGATATCTGGCAGGCCCACATGTGTGTGCAGTATAAAAAAAATCCTCCAGCACACAGTGCATGAGAAAAAATAAACCCCGACCGTGTTTGTGGAGTAACCCTTTCAGGGTTTCTGACATACTAGTACATTTTACGCACCAGGGCTATTGACGTACTAGTACGCGTAAATTCTAGCACCTTCAAATCTAGTGAGAGAAAGCTGGTAGGCCTATATACGAAAGAATGGATCTATGTGTGTGTGGTCAGTGTGCACAGTATAAAAAAAATCCTGCAGCACTCAGTGCATAATGAGAAAAAAACTTTGACCGTGTTTTTGGTTTAAAACAGTGACTTTGCACTGTATTTTTGTATGGTATTTATGGTTGTATTCTAGTTTGCCTGGTCTCATTTTATAGAATGGAAGACATATTACAGAAATTGAGACGATTTTGATTGGTTTCAAAATGAAAAGTACCTTGAAATTGAGCTCAAAGTAGCAGAAATGTTTGATTTTCACCAAAGTTCAGAAGTAAACAAATCATGCTAAGCATCCAATACACATCAACTGGTGAGTCTAATATTCTTTCACAAGTGCACTGATATTATTTATACCATTTCTACACTAATGCAGTAGTCTGCATAACAGTAAATCTTCTACTTTTTTGTGAGAATAAAAATTCAAAGTGGAAAGCAAAAGAAATGTAAGAGGGGCCTGGGGACATGACTAATGAACAGAGAAAATGTTATTTCAGTGTCAGGAATGTCAGTCTTGTTTATTCTGGACCCTATTTGGAAATTGACATCATCTGAAATTTGTGGGAAATTGGCAAAATTGCTAATTTCTGACCACTTTATTGGATAGTTGAAATCGGTAAATGGGTGGTTTCTTGTACTCATTCGATAGAAAAAAGAGAGTTCTAGCCAAATAGTTTTGAGTTTTGTTGACTAGTACACTGGAATTGACGGAAAATAGGGCTCAAAATGGGCGAAATCGCCGATGTGTAAACATCGGTCGAGACTGCTAACTTCACGAGAGCATAATTCTGTAAGTTTTCCATCAAATTTCATACTTTTGATGTCATTATGATCGGGAAAAGATTCTCTATCATTTCGTAAGAAAAAAAAATTCCAAAAAATTTTTGACCCATAGAACAAGTTTAGGAGAGGGCCTGTTGACCATGAAAGTGTTAAAACGTGGACTTCGAGGTGTATTTTCGCATAGTACTTATAGTTGTATTCTCATTTTCTTGATCTCACTTGACAGAATGGAAAACATATTACAGAAAGAGATGATTTTGATTGGTTTCACAATGAAAAGGATCTTGAAATTGAGCTCAAAGTAGCAGAAATATTTGATTTTTGTCGATGTTCAAGAGTAAACAAATGACGTCATTGTCTAATAAATGTCCAACTAGCCATTCTAATATGCAGTCATGAATAGGTTGACATTATTTATACAATTATTACAATAATGCAGTAGTCTGCATAACAGTAAATCTTTATTGTGACAATAAAAATTCAAAATAGAAAGCAAGAGTAATATAAGAGAGGCCTGGAGATGTGACTGATAAACAGAGAAAATGTCATTTTAGTGCCAAGAATGTCTGCGTTGTTCGCATCGCTATTGGGCCGTGCGGACGTGCTGCGCAGTAGCTCCTGATTGAGTTGGCTTTTGCGCAGTGTTGACATGTACTTAGCTCTGTGAAGACCTGTTTGCGCACTCTCTACGAACTGAAGCAGGATGCCCTCCATCGAGCAACTTTACCAACAGCTTAAGGAAGAATTGAGGATGGCGAAGTTGGAGATTCGGCGACTGACCGAGGAAAACAAGAAGATTCGTAGTAGTCCTCCTGTTTTGAGTCCTCAGGTCAAGAAGGGAAACTGGTCAGTGGCTGGACAGCAGGGAATGAAGTTGACGATCAAGAAGACGAATGGAAAGGTAGAAACGATGAAGAAGAAAGAGACTGCCGTGGAAACTGTTGTGGAAACATCTAATACATTCTCAGTGCTACCCGACGAATGTGAGTCGACTACTGGGAACATCACGACGAACGACACCAAGGAAGGTAAGAATATTGTTGTTGTTGGGGATAGCCAAGTTAGGTATATGGATAGGGCGTTCTGCTTGAAGGACAGGAGTAGGAGACAGAGAGTTTGCTTTCCTGGGGCTGGGATGGAGGATATTGTTAGCCATCTGGATGACATCATGAGAGGTAATGGGAGGAATCCTATTATCTGTCTCAGTGCTGGAGGCAACGATGTTGGCAGATGTAGGAGTGAAGACCTGATTAGCAGGTATAGGTCAGCAATATAAATAATTAAGAGTAAGGGTGGGAACCCTGTCATATGTGGTATTTTGCCAAGGAGAGGAGTTGGAAATGAATGGTTGTCCAGGGCAATTGGTGTCAATTGCTGGCTGGACAAATACTGTAAGGAAAATGCGGTAACATTCATTGACAACTGGGACCTCTTCTATGGCAGAAATGACATGTATGCCAGGGATGGGGTTCACTTATCTAGGTCTGGGGTGGTAGCACTGGCAACTGCAGTGGAGGGAGCAGTTAGGACTTTAAACTAGGAATAGTAGTGGTATGGGTTTTGGCAGGAAAACAGTGAAGTCCCAGTGTAGTAATATTACGAGTTCTAGGGGAACTAGAAATAAGCAGAACGAGGTCGATATTGAAAAGCCAGGGACTTTGGGTGATATGGACAGTAATAGGTTTAGTAGAAAAACAGAAATGAGCAGGAAGGGTAAAGAGAAAGGAGAGTCTTTCAATGTTTATTATGCCAATTGCCATAGTGCTAGGAATAAGATGGACGAGTTGAGATTAGTTGCTAGTGCAGGTAACATTGATGTATTTGCCTTAACTGAGACGTGGTTTAATTCAAAAAGTCGGGACATGCCTGCAGAATGTCATATTCAGGGTTTTAAATTGTTCCAAGTAGATAGAAGTATCGGGAAGGGGGGTGGGGTGGCATTGTATGTCCGAGATCGCTTAACTGTTGCATAAAAACGGGTATTAAGTCTGAAGTAACACATACAGAGTCTGTTTGGATAGAATTTTCAGAGGGGCATGAAAAACTGATTTTAGGAGTGATATACCGTCCCCCAAACTTATATAGGGACCAAGGGAGACTACTATGGGAGGAAATTGTTAAGGTCACAAGGCACGATAATGTAGTAATTCTAGGAGACTTTAACTTTAGTCATATTGATTGGAATTTCTTGACTGGGAATTTAGAATCATACGACTTCTTAGAAGTAGTTCAGGATTGTTTTTTGAAGCAGTTTGTGACAGAACCTACAAGGGGAAATAACCTGCTTGACTTAGTTATGGCAAACAATGAATCCCTTGTTAATAATTTAGAAATTTCAGAGGAACTGGGTGCTAGCGACCACAAATCAATTACATTTAGCATTGAATGGAAGTACGATAGTAGCGATAACTCAGTAACAGTCCCAGATTTTCGCTTAGCAGATTACGATGGGCTTAGAGAACACTTATCATCTGTTGACTGGGGTAACGAAGTGAGCTATCAATATGACAGTTTTCTGAACACTATACATGCTGCTCAAAGAACGTTTATCCCATATAAAGAAATTAGATCAAATAGAAATGACCCAAAATGGATGAATAATAGGCTCAAATATCTACTAGGGCATAAGAAAGGAATTTATAGGCGTATCAAAAGAGGTGAGGGTCATCTTATGAATCAGTATATTGACATTAAGAGGGACATTAAAAAGGGGATAAGAAAAGCTAAAAGGGAATATGAAATTAAAGTTGCTAGGGATTCTAAAACTACCCCAAAAAGTTTTTTCCAGGTCTATAGAACAAAAGTTAGAGATAAGATAGGTCCCCTTAAAAATACCTATGGGCACCTTACTGACAAAGATAATGAAATGTGCTCGATTTTTAATAATTATTTTCTCAGTTTTTACACAAGAAGACACTAACAATATTCCAGTAATTAATTTTTATATTGGGCTAGAAGAAGATAAATTATGTAACATCACAGTCACTAGTGAAATGGTTGTGAAGCAGATAGACAGACTGAAGCAAAATAAGTCACCGGGTCCTGATGAGGTTTTTTCAAGGGTTCTTAAGGAATGCAAAATGGAACTCTGTGAACCATTAACTAATATTTTTAATTTATCTCTTCAAACAGGTGTAGTGTCTGATATGTGGAAGATGGCTAATGTAATTCCTATTTTTAAAACAGGGGACAAGTCGTTACCGTTAAATTACCGCCCAATAAGCCTGACCTCAATTGTAGGCAAATTACTAGAGTCAATTATAGCTGAGATTATAAGAAGCCATCTCGATAAGCATAGCTTGATTAATGATACTCAGCATGGATTCACAAGAGGCCGGTCTTGTCTAACTAATTTATTAACTTTCTTCAGTAAAGCTTTTGAGGCTGTTGACCACGATAAAGAATTTGATATTATTTACTTAGATTTTAGTAAGGCTTTTGATAGAGTTCCGCACCATAGACTGTTAAAGAAAGTGGCAGCTCATGGCATTGGGGGAAAAGTGCTCTCGTGGATCGAGTCATGGCTCACTGACAGGAAGTAGAGTGTCCATAAATGGGGTTAAATCCGAGTGGGGATCTGTAACAAGTGGCGTTCCACAGGGATCAGTCTTGGGCCCGTTGTTGTTTATAATATATATCAATGATCTTGATGAGGGAATTACTAGTGATATGAGCAAATTCGCCAATGACACAAAGATAGGTAGGATAATTGATTCAAACGTAGATGTTATGGAACTTCAGGAGGATTTAAACAAACTCTATTCTTGGTCAGAAAAGTGGCAGATGCAGTTCAATGTAGATAAATGCAAGGTTCTGAAGCTTGGGAGTGCCCATAACCCTAGTACTTATAAGTTAAATGATGTAGAACTTAGCCATACAGATTGCGAAAAGGACTTGGGGGTTATGGTGAGCAGCAACCTTAAACCAAGACAGCAATGCCTAAGCGTACGTAATAAGGCAAATAGATTACTGGGATTTATATCAAGAAGTGTAAGCAACAGAAGTCCAGAGGTCATACTGCAGCTTTATACATCATTAGTAAGGCCTCACCTAGATTATGCAGCTCAGTTCTGGTCTCCATATTACAGAATGGACATAAATTCGTTAGAAAACATTCAGCGTAGGATGACTAAATTAATACATAGCATTAGAAATCTTCCTTATGAAGGAAGATTGAAGACTCTTAGGTTACATTCACTTGTTAGACGAAGAATGAGGGGAGACCTGATCGAATTGTATAAGTGGAAGATAGGTATTAATAAAGGGGATATTAATAAGGTCTTGAGGATGTCTCTCCAAGAGAGAACCCGCAGTAATGGATTTAAATTAGATAAGTTTAGATTCAGAAAGGACATAGGAAAGTATTGGTTTGGAAATAGGGTAGTAGATGAATGGAACAGTCTACCTAGTTGGGTTATTGAGGCTGGGACTTTGGGTAGTTTCAAATTTAGGTTGGATAAGTACATGAGTGGGAGGGGTTGGATTTGAGTGGGACTTTCACATCAGAGCTTATTTCTTGGGTGGCATTGAAAATTGGGTTGGGCAAATGTTTTGTTAGTGGGATGAATTGTAAAGGACCTGCCTAGTATGGGCCAACAGGCCTCCTGCAGTGTTCCTCCTTTCTTATGTTCTTAACCGGCATCTTTTTTAATTTGCATAAATTTGGCCAAATTGCCAATTTCTGACCACTTTATTGGGTAGTTGAAACTGGTAAATGGATGGTTTCGTGTACTCAGTCAATAGAACAAACTGAGTTCTAAAGCAACAGCTGTGAGTCTGGTCGACTGGAACAATATAACTGGCCAAAAATAGGGCTCAAAGTGGGTGAAATCGCCGATACGTAAATATTGCCAAGATCGCTAACTGATGAGAGCGTAATTCCATAAGTTTTCCATCAAATTTTGTACTTTTGGTGTCATTAACATTGGGAAAAGATTCTCTATCATTTCATAAGAATTTTTTTTTTCTGACAATTTTACGAACTGGACACCATCTTCCCTCTTTTAGTCTGTTAAATTGAGGTACTAAGGTTACACAGACTCTTATCTATAATTCGTATTCAGAGCCTATAACATGAATATAATCTATAACTCACATCAATAATCTATAATTACATTAACAATGGTGAAAAAGACACAGTTGCAAAGAGGAACTGTAACAAGGTGTGTGACCTGTGGAATGGACTTATTGAGATGTTTCACCTGAGAAACAGGTTTCTTCAGACCACAGGCAGATCTTCTCAGTAAAGTTCCTCTCTGCAATTGTGCAATTTTCAACACTTGACTGCTATGTTCTTTTGTCCCCTACATCAGTAATCAATAACTCACATTAATAACCTATAACTACATCAGTAATCAATAACTCACATTAATAACCTATAACTACATCAGTAATCAATAACTCAAATCAATAACCTATAACTACATTAATAACCAATAACTGACACTAACCCTCTCAGGGTTGGTGCCGTACTAGTACATCTTACGCGCCAGGGTTGGTGCCGTACTAGTACGCGTAAATTCTAGTGTCTTCAAATTAAACAGCTGGTAGGCCTAGATGTGAGAGAATGGGTCTACGTGGTCAGTGTGCGTGGTAGGAAAAAATTCGGGGACCCAGTGGTGCATTGTGGGAATGCCACTTTAGTACGCCTTGTTCACCATGCCTCATGGTAAGAAACACCTCACTCCTCGGCGAATTGGGACACTTTCGTTCCCCAGTGACAGTTCTAATACAGATGGAAGTGTCAGTGAAGATGACTTTCAAGGTTTTCAGGAGGTTGTGTCTGAAACTAATGACCATAATACCGGTAATAGTGAGGAAAATCCAATGACCCTCAACCTTCCACCTCTTGTGCTCGGCCGTCTTGTTCACGTTCAGTTGTACCAGAACAAAAGAGGAAACTCATATTTTTCCATATCCAGGACTCAGATGTGAGCAATGGTAATGATAGTGATAGTGAATATGAACTCCAAGCTCTTGAAAACAGTTCCAGTAGCAAAAGTGAAGTAGAATATTGTGCAGTGAAGCATCAGTATATATGACGGTATATGCACTCTGGTAGTGTGCCATTTGCTATTCCAAGGGTAAGGAGTACATCTCGGAGTACATCCTGTGGCTGTACAACATGAATAGACAATGAAAATGAAGATCATAGTGTTGCAATTAGGATGGAAAATGTGCATACATCTGTTGGTGGTAGTGGTGGTGCCAGCTGTGAGGCACCAGCAGTGGGCCATGCTGCCACCCACGCCACTGACTCAGCTGAACTACAACAAAGGCCACCATCCCCCATCCACCCACCACACCAACTTCCACAACCACAATCACCTGTCACTATCCAATACCCACCAGCAGACCACACCTGGGATTGGCAGGAAGCTGCCAATTTTGTTTCCAATCCCCATCACTTTGATGAAAGTCAAAGTGGAATACGGCCATCTTGTACACTTGGGAACAATGCCACTAGCTGGAATGTTTCGAGTTATTCTTTGACGAACCCCTGATGGAAATTATTGTCAGGAAAAGCAGCAGATACTTCAATTATACCATGGCAAACACAATACTTTCACCAAAATCATGCCTACACTAGTGGAAGGAGACAACTGTGGCTGAGATGTATCTTTTGTTTGCCACAATAATGCTTATGCAACATGTGTATAAGCACAGTGTCAAATCATACTGGTCAACAGACTGCCTGATTGCAACCCCAGGTTTCAGTGATATTATACCAGTGAATCGATTTGTGCTGCTGTTACGTATGCTTCACTTCTCAGACAAAACCAGGCCTGACAGAAATGACAGGTTATATAAGATTAGGAATGTGTTTGTGTATCTGAAACAGAAATTCAATATGTATTTTTATCACTTCAGGAAGCTTGTTACTGATGAGTCCTTGATTCTGTTCAAAGGAAGACTGTCATTCAAGCAGTATATACCAAGCAAGAGGAAATGCTTTGGTATAAAGTTGTTTGTGCTTTGTGATTGTTACAGTGGTCTTGTATTGGATATTATTGTGTACACTGGAAGTAATATATTGCGAGATACCAGGAAGTTAAGGGGCTCTGGTGGCTTGGTGACTAAAGCTCTCGCTTCACACAGCGAGGGCCTGGTTTCGATTCCCAGCCAGGGTAGGAACATTGGACATGTTTCTTTACACCTGCTGTCTATGTTCCCCATCAGTAAAATGGGTACCTGGGTGTTAGTCGACTGGTGTGGGTCGCATCCTGGGACACTGACCTAATTTGCCCGAAATGCTCAGTATATAGTAGTATGTCACTGATGTCAGCTAGGCCTGTATACCATGTACATGTACTTGTAGTAAATAAAGATATTATTATTATTATTATTATTATTATTATTATTATTATGTGTAGTAGGTTGGTAGACAGCAACCACCCAGGGAAGTACTACCGTCCTGCCAGATGACTGTGAAACAAAAACCTGTAACTGTTTTGCATGATGGTAGGATTGCTGGTTTCTTTTTCTGTCTCATAAACACGCTAAGATAACAGGGATATCTTGCTACTCCTACTTACACTTTGGTCACACTTCACAGACACGCACATGCATATATATATATACATACATCTAGGTTTTTCTCTTTTTTCTAAATAGCTCTTGTTCTTTTTTATTTCTTCTATTGTCCATGGGGAAGTGGAAAAGAATCTTTCCTCAGTAAGCCATGCGTGTCGTATGAGGCGACTAAAATGCCGGGAGCAATGGGCTAGTAACCCCTTCTCCTGTATACAATTACTAAAAAAGAGAAGAAGAAAAACTTTATAAAACTGGGTTGCTTAAATGTGCGTGGATGTAGTGCGGATGACAAGAAACAGATGATTGCTGATGTTATGAATGAAAAGAAGTTGGATGTCCTGGCCCTAAGCGAAACAAAGCTGAAGGGGGTAGGAGAGTTTCAGTGGGGGGAAATAAATGGGATTAAATCTGGAGTATCTGAGAGAGTTAGAGCAAAGGAAGGGGTAGCAGTAATGTTAAATGATCAGTTATGGAAGGAGAAAAGAGAATATGAATGTGTAAATTCAAGAATTATGTGGATTAAAGTAAAGGTTGGATGCGAGAAGTGGGTCATAATAAGCGTGTATGCACCTGGAGAAGAGAGGAATGCAGAGGAGAGAGAGAGATTTTGGGAGATGTTAAGTGAATGTATAGGAGCCTTTGAACCAAGTGAGAGAGTAATTGTGGTAGGGGACTTGAATGCTAAAGTAGGAGAAACTTTTAGAGAGGGTGTGGTAGGTAAGTTTGGGGTGCCAGGTGTAAATGATAATGGGAGCCCTTTGATTGAACTTTGTATAGAAAGGGGTTTAGTTATAGGTAATACATATTTTAAGAAAAAGAGGATAAATAAGTATACACGATATGATGTAGGGCGAAATGACAGTAGTTTGTTGGATTATGTATTGGTAGATAAAAGACTGTTGAGTAGACTTCAGGATGTACATGTTTATAGAGGGGCCACAGATATATCAGATCACTTTCTAGTTGTAGCTATACTGAGAGTAAAAGGTAGATGGGATACAAGGAGAATAGAAGCATCAGGGAAGAGAGAGGTGAAGGTTTATAAACTAAAAGAGGAGGCAGTTAGGGTAAGATATAAACAGCTATTGGAGGATAGATGGGCTAATGAGAGCATAGGCAATGGGGTCGAAGAGGTATGGGGTAGGTTTAAAAATGTAGTGTTAGAGTGTTCAGCAGAAGTTTGTGGTTACAGGAAAGTGGGTGCAGGAGGGAAGAGGAGCGATTGGTGGAATGATGATGTAAAGAGAGTAGTAAGGGAGAAAAAGTTAGCATATGAGAAGTTTTTACAAAGTAGAAGTGATGCAAGGAGGGAAGAGTATATGGAGAAAAAGAGAGAAGTTAAGAGAGTGGTGAAGCAATGTAAAAAGAGAGCAAATGAGAGAGTGGGTGAGATGTTATCAACAAATTTTGTTGAAAATAAGAAAAAGTTTTGGAGTGAGATTAACAAGTTAAGAAAGCCTAGAGAACAAATGGATTTGTCAGTTAAAAATAGGAGAGGAGAGTTATTAAATGGAGAGTTAGAGGTATTGGGAAGATGGAAGGAATATTTTGAGGAATTGTTAAATGTTGATGAAGATAGGGAAGCTGTGATTTCGTGTATAGGGCAAGGAGGAATAACATCTTGTAGGAGTGAGGAAGAGCCAGTTGTGAGTGTGGGGGAAGTTCGTGAGGCAGTAGGTAAAATGAAAGGGGGTAAGGCAGCCGGGATTGATGGGATAAAGATAGAAATGTTAAAAGCAGGTGGGGATATAGTTTTGGAGTGGTTGGTGCAATTATTTAATAAATGTATGGAAGAGGGTAAGGTACCTAGGGATTGGCAGAGAGCATGCATAGTTCCTTTGTATAAAGGCAAAGGGGATAAAAGAGAGTGCAAAAATTATAGGGGGATAAGTCTGTTGAGTGTACCTGGTAAAGTGTATGGTAGAGTTATAATTGAAAGAATTAAGAGTAAGACGGAGAATAGGATAGCAGATGAACAAGGAGGCTTTAGGAAAGGTAGGGGGTGTGTGGACCAGGTGTTTACAGTGAAACATATAAGTGAACAGTATTTAGATAAGGCTAAAGAGGTCTTTGTGGCATTTATGGATTTGGAAAAGGCGTATGACAGGGTGGATAGGGGGGCAATGTGGCAGATGTTGCAAGTGTATGGTGTAGGAGGTAGGTTACTGAAAGCAGTGAAGAGTTTTTACGAGGATAGTGAGGCTCAAGTTAGAGTATGTAGGAAAGAGGGAAATTTTTTCCCAGTAAAAGTAGGCCTTAGACAAGGATGTGTGATGTCACCGTGGTTGTTTAATATATTTATAGATGGGGTTGTAAAAGAAGTAAATGCGAGGGTTTTGGCAAGAGGCGTGGAGTTAAAAGATAAAGAATCACACACAAAGTGGGAGTTGTCACAGCTGCTCTTTGCTGATGACACTGTGCTCTTGGGAGATTCTGAAGAGAAGTTGCAGAGATTGGTGGATGAATTTGGTAGGGTGTGCAAAAGAAGAAAATTAAAGGTGAATACAGGAAAGAGTAAGGTTATGAGGATAACAAAAAGATTAGGTGATGAAAGATTGAATATCAGATTGGAGGGAGAGAGTATGGAGGAGGTGAACGTATTCAGATATTTGGGAGTGGACGTGTCAGCGGATGGGTCTATGAAAGATGAGGTGAATCATAGAATTGATGAGGGAAAAAGAGTGAGTGGTGCACTTAGGAGTCTGTGGAAACAAAGAACTTTGTCCTTGGAGGCAAAGAGGGGAATGTATGAGAGTATAGTTTTACCAACGCTCTTATATGGGTGTGAAACGTGGGTGATGAATGTTGCAGCGAGGAGAAGGCTGGAGGCAGTGGAGATGTCATGTCTGAGGGCAATGTGTGGTGTGAATATAATGCAGAGAATTCGTAGTTTGGAAGTTAGGAGGAGGTGCGGGATTACCAAAACTGTTGTCCAAAGGGCTGAGGAAGGGTTGTTGAGGTGGTTCGGACATGTAGAGAGAATGGAGCGAAACAGAATGACTTCAAGAGTGTATCAGTCTGTAGTGGAAGGAAGGCGGGGTAGGGGTCGGCCTAGGAAGGGTTGGAGGGAGGGGGTAAAGGAGGTTTTGTGTGCGAGGGGCTTGGACTTCCAGCAGGCATGCGTGAGCGTGTTTGATAGGAGTGAATGGAGACAAATGGTTTTTAATACTTGACGTGCTGTTGGAGTGTGAGCAAAGTAACATTTATGAAGGGATTCAGGGAAACCGGCAGGCCGGACTTGAGTCCTGGAGATGGGAAGTACAGTGCCTGCACTCTGAAGGAGGGGTGTTAATGTTGCAGTTTAAAAACTGTAGTGTAAAGCACCCTTCTGGCAAGACAGTGATGGAGTGAATGATGGTGAAAGTTTTTCTTTTTCGGGCCACCCTGCCTTGGTGGGAATCGGCCGGTGTGATAATAAAAAAAAATAAAAAATAATTATTATTATTATTATTATCTCTGGTAATGTGGTTAGAACAATGATGGAACCATATCTTGGTAAGGGGCATATGTTATATACTAATAACTGGTACACAAGCCCCTTACTCAGTGATTTCTTGTGAGTGAACATGACAGATGTGTGTGGCACAGTGCATGGAAATCATAAACATATGCCTAGGTTCGACGCTGGCACTTGTAGAGGTGAGGTGCAGGCGCTTGCTGCCAATGACATCATGGCATTTTGGTGGCACGACAAACGAGATGTCACACTGTCGTCATCAGTTCACCCTAATGAAATGGCAGACACTGACAGGCAGCATAGAGAGAGCAATGAACCCATTCTAAAACCTGCAGCTGTGATGGACTACACCAGTGTTATTCACTAATTTTTGCAAGAGAGCCACTTCGGTTAAACACATTGATTGAGAGAGCCACAGCTACTGCAAGTTAGCGTAACTCAACTAAATTAAGTAGTACTGAGCTGCTAGTGAAATATAGTAAATGAGAAAAATTAGACATGGTAATATTAGCCTGCATATGTTGTTATTGGCGGCTCACAAGCTGCACAATGAATACCCCGGGACTACACCCTCAATATGCACTGAGTGGACAAATGTGACATGCAGATTGGGTTTGCTGATTGTGTTCACAAGAGTTATAAGTGGTACATAAAACTCTTTTTCCATATTCTGGACATTTCCATGCTTAATGCTTATAATATGTATAAGATGAGGACCAGAAACTAACCACCATATGGTGAATTTTGTTTGTCTGTCATCAGACAAATAATAATCAAGTACCAAGGAACAACACCTGCAATAGAAAAAAATCCCACGAAATTATCAACTACTACCTTCTCGTCTGAGGCCTGGTGATCACTCCCTAATGAAACTGCGTGCAACTGCTTTCAAGAAAAAGGCTCAGAATAGGTGTTACGTCTGTGCACATACAAAAAAATGCCCACAACAACACAGAGACACTCATTTTATGTGTGAGGAGTGTAAAACACCATTGTGCATGACACCATGTTTCAAAGACTTCCACAAGCTGCAGAACTTCTAAGAACATGTCCAGTGACTGTATATATGTATATATAATATAGAAAAATTGTAATAAACAACATTTTTTGTTCGTTTGTGTAAACATGTTTTGTAAACAGTATAATGACAACAGTGTAGATGAATGGTTCAGAGAACCGACACGTTGATAAATTAGACACATGTGCAACTCTTGGGTATCTTTATTGAGGAAACGTTTCGCCACTCAGTGGCTTCATCAGTCCATACAAAGGACAAACGTGATGAACAGGAGGAGAATGAGGTAATCAGTCCCTCAACCTTGAGCATGACTAACTTCCACACTGGACAAATGCGACACCACCTACGACTGCTGCACCTCTCCTGCCTACGGTATATAAGCTACTTCTCCGCAGATATGCTGTATTCTATTCAAGATTGATGGAATGACCACATCAACTCAAGGTTGAGGGACTGATTACCTCATTCTCCTCCTGTTCTTCACGTTTCTCCTTTGTATGGACTGACGAAGCCACTGTGTGGCGAAACGTTTCCTCAATAAAGATACCCAAAAGTTGCACGTGTGTCTAATTTATCATAATGACAACAGTGTTTGTGCAGTGATTGTGTAGTACAGAAAGAGTGAATATGTATTTACAAAATGGTCCTCATGTTGGTCTCACAGGCCATAAAAGTTACTTGAAAAGAAAAAATATTAAAAAATAATAGAAAAAGGTAGAAAAAACAAAATAAATGATTACCGGGTGACCAGTAGTCAGCGATGTTGCCATATGCGGTTCAATTTCTGTCAACTTCACACCTCCATATCTCGGTAAGTATTGATGGCAAAAATTTTTTTCTTAGCCTATAAAATTTAGAGAAAATAAACTCTATCTTTGCATAGGAATTTTTCTTTTTTTTTGAATATTTTTCGACCCTGAGAACAAGTTTGGGAGAGGGCCTGTCGACCCTGAAAGGGTTAATAACCTATAACTACATCAGTAATCAATAACTCACACCAATAACCTATAACTACATCAATAATCAATAACTCACATAAATAACCTATAACTACATCAGTAATCATTAACTCACATTAACCCTTTCAGGGTTCGTGCCGTAGATCTATGGCTTTACGTTGAGGGTCCAAACCGTTGATCTACGCCAAAATTCTAGCAGCGTCAAATTTAGCGCGAGAAGGCTGGTAGGCTTACATCTGAGAGAACGGGTCTGTGTGGTGTGTGCGCGCCATAAACAAAAATTGTAGGTGCCTACATGGCATTGTGGGAACGCCACCTCAGTAAGCTTTGTTCACCATGCCTCGCCACAAGGCAGTTCTCACTCCAAGGCGAATTGGGACTCTCTTCTTCCTAACTGATAGTTCTGACTCTTGATGGAAGTGGAAAAGAAGAAGAATTCTATGGCTTTGATCGATTAGTGACCAAAAGCAATGACCCAGGATATCGAAAATAGTGCAGAAAATCCTGACGATCCTCAACCTTCTACCTCTGGTGTGGGCTCGTCTCAGTCACGTTCAGTTGTACCTTGTGTTATATCTTGGAGATTGGTTATCCTTTGATATTTAACTATTGTAAGAGAATATGATCATCACTTAATATTATAGCGCGAAAGTCCCCATTTATAGCTAGAATAGAGACTTTCGGCGTTATATTATTATCTGTTAAAATATATAAAAAATACCATGGTATTGTCTCTATTTTATTATTATTATTATTGTTAGGTAGGATTTCTTATGTATATAGAGCGTAAGTCTCGGAACCATCCGGTGAATTGTTCAATTGTTTATGTCCGGCTGACTGACGTTTGGGTCAGGTGATCCAACCTGACAACAAGTCAACAGACTGGCAGGTAGTCAGTCCGCTCCCTGCTCTAGCCTTGACAACTGATCGTATATTGGCTCTCTTACGGTGTACAGTTTGAATGGGTTTGAGAATTAGACTCTAGAGCTGACTCAGTTTGTTCCTCATTGCTCTGAAAGATTCTTTTGATATTTATATTCTTGGTCAGTTCAGTAATCCATAGAGATACGTCTTCTCAGACAAACTCTTGCTGTCTACTTACTTTACGGCCGGATTCAAAGGTCTTGTTGAATCTTGTATATTTTGTAGTTTGAGTTAACACAGTCTTGTTAAGACAAAGACGTAAATATTAGTGAAGACTTAATTACAGGAAGAAAAATTAATCTTCCCTATTAATGTGATATTTCCATGATTTTGAACTAAAGGTATATTGTAAATTTATTGTACAAAGTATTAAGTTACATTAACTACAGAGAGAAGATAAAGTATTGTATTTAAATACTTTAATAAATTTGAATATTATTCTATGGAGTTTCCCAGTTGAAATTATTTCCCCTAGACTCTAAAATACCTTTAAATAACTTGGATCCAAAATCTTGTTGCATAAGAAAAAATAGTAACAGACCACATTCTGAAGTTCTTTATAAAATTTCTTATTCGCAACACCTTGTCACAAGAGAAAACTAATATTTTCGCATGGCCAGGCCTCAGACTTCAGTAATGATGATGATAGTGATGTTTTATTGCTCTTGATGATGATTCAAGTAGTGACAGTGATGAATCATATTCATCAGCGAAGCGTCAGTATATACGCTGCTGCATGTGCTTGGGTAGTGTTCCAATGCACTGCCCAGGGGACGGAGTGCATCCCATGGCCCTACACCAGAAATAGTGAAAGAGAGGATGATGTGGCTACACTTGGCATGGATAGACCACAGGCATCAGTAGGTGGTGACATTGGTGGTGATGGTAGTGCCAAGGCCATGCATGACTCACCAGCCCAAGCTGGGACCCACGCCTCTGACTCCTCAGCTCAAGGACAAAGTGGAGCGTCATCCACCACCACACCACAACTACAACTACAACCACAACCAGCTAATGATGTCCAGTATCCACCAGCAAACCACATCTGGGATTGGCAGCAAAATCGCAATTTTGTTCCCAATCCCCATCAGTTTGATGACTCTCAAAGTGGAATCCTACCAGCTTGTTCCCTTGGAAACACTGCAAATGAACTGAAATTCTTTGAACTATTCTTTGACTGGCCCTTGATGGAAATTATTGTCAGGTAAAGTAACAAGTATTTTGAGTACACCTAAACAAGTGCAACCATAATAGACAACATATGGACCAATATACTAGCCCCCCTTAAATCAGGGATAATCACAGATAGCACTACAGACCACTACCCTACCTTCCTCTTGACAAACATTAGTAAACCACCACTTGAATACAACAAAGTTTCATTTAGACTCCATGATGAGGCTTCAATAAGGAAGTTCACAGCTGACCTTGAGACTGTTGACTGGCCTACAGAATTCTCCAAGGCCAATGGTATTGATGACTGGACAGACATTTTTCTTAACAAATTACTTAGACTATACAACAAACATTGTCCTATAAAAACGAAACATCACAAACAAACGGCTTAGTTGCCCATGGCTAACCAGCACCATTCTGAAATCCATTGATAAGAAACACCAATATAAAAAGCAATATAGACAGGGCTTAATACACAAAGATATTCTTAAACACTATTCATCAGTCCTCACCAAAGTAATAAAGAAAGCCAAACAACTATACTACTCCAGTAGATTCACTGACACAAGAGGAGATATAAAAAAGACCTGGAAAACACTCTCTCAGATTCTAGGGACCCACAAACTGAAAAAAACCAAGAATACTGCCCTAACTAAACCTAATGAAACACCACTGCATCCCACTGACACAGCTAACAAGATAAACGACTTCTTCTCAACCATAGGTTCTAATCTCGCCAATAAAATCCCACGCACCAATGCCCATGCTGGGGACTACCTAGATGGGAATTTCCCAAATTCCTTCTATCTTGCTCCATCTGAGCCCATGGAAGTCACCGAGATTATAAAGTCACTTAAAAATAACTCAGGGAATCTGTCTCATGTCCCACCATTATTGTACAAGAGAGCGGCCCATGTCCTCTCGCATGCTATCTCATTACTTTTTAACAAGTCACTAGAAACTAGCACCTTCCCGAAACTACTCAAGACGGCAAGGGTTACACCAATACATAAAGGTGGTGACCCTACAGATTTAAACAACTATAGGCCAATATCAAACTTACCATTGCTATCCAAAATCTTTGAGAAACTCGTGCACAGGAGACTATATTAATTTATTACGGCACAAAACATACTCAACCCCTGCCAATTTGGATTCAGGAAAAATAAAAGCACTAACGATGCAATCATAAAAATGCTAGATCTGCTTTACACAGCATTGGAAAATAAGGAATATCCACTAGGAATTTTTATTGACCTAAGAAAAGCTTTTGACACAGTAGACCACGGCATCCTACTCCACAAACTTGACCATTATGGTATAAGAGGCCATGCGCTTGCATATTTCAAATCTTACCTTACTAATAGGTATCAGTATGTCACCATTAAAGACACAGCATCAACAACACAGCCACTTGATACTGGAGTTCCGCAGGGAAGTGTCCTTGGTCCCCTGCTCTTCCTCATATACATCAATGATCTTCCAAACGTATCTCAACACCTGAACCCCATTCTCTTTGCTGACGACACGACTTATGTCATCTCTCACCCTAATCTTGCCACCCTCAACACCATTGTTAATGAGGAGCTGATCAAAATATCGACTTGGATGACAGCCAATAAACTTACGCTTAACACTGACAAAACCTACTACATTATGTTTGGTAGCAGAGCAGGAGATGGGCAAATTAACATTAAGATCGACAACACTCTAATTGCCAGGCATAATGAGGGCAAATTCCTAGGCCTATACCTTGACAACAACCTGAACTTCAGCACCCATATCCAACACATAACCAAAAAAGTATCCAAAACGGTTGGGATCCTCTCCAAGATACGATACTACGTGCCGCAAACTGCCCTTCTCACACTATACCATTCACTTATATATCCATACCTCACCTATGCTATCTGTGCTTGGGGTTCAACTGCAGCAACACACCTAAAGCCAATAATAACCCAACAAAAAGCCGCAGTAAGAATAATCACTAAATCCCATCCCTGGCAACACACCCCCCCACTCTTCATAGATCTAAACTTACTCCCTGTTCAGTACATCCACACTTACTACTGTGCAATCTACATCTACAGGACCTTAAATTCCAATATTAACCTTGACCTAAAACGCTTTCTTGATAGTTGCGACAGAGCCCACAGGCACAACACCAGACACAAACATCTCTATGACATTCCCCATGTCCGACTAAACCTTTACAAAAATTCAATGTATGTCAAAGGCCCTAAAATCTGGAACACCCTACCTGAAAATTCTAAAACTGCAGACACATTCATCACCTTCAAAACTACCATCAGAAAACATTTTATCTCCCTGATACACCCTGTCAACTAATTACACAAATACCACCTGGTGGTTAACACTTACACTCACTCACCCATTTGACCATAAACAGAAATATCAATCTCAATCTCAAAATAATGAATCTTAACTAGTCATAAGTTGGCCTGTGATACTCCAATACTGAAACTATGTATAGTGCCAAAACAAAAGCATTCACATTGCTAAACTCACAAACTAGTATTTAGTCACTTAGCCATAATACCAACTAACCTCATAATTTTGTAATATTTTAAACTTAAGATTTAATTTAAGTCTGCCCGAAATGCCTAGCCATGCTAGGAGTTCTAGTGGTACACTCTGTAATTATTATTTTACTACATGTAAACCACACAATAACCAAATTCTGTAAACTCAGCATTGTAATCCTTATAGAGAATAAATTTTGAATTTGAATTTGAATTTGAATGACAAATATGATCATATCACCACAGTCAAGACTACACTGGTGGAAAGAGACAACTGTGGCTGAAATGTATTTGCTTTTTGCAACAATAATGCTTATGCCTCATGTTTATAAGCATAATATAAAATCATACTGGTCCACAGATCGGCTAATTTGTACCCCGGCCTTCAGTGAAATCATCCCAGTGAACAGGTTTATCTTACTGTTATGTATGTTGCACTTCTCTGACAAAACCAGGCCTCACAGAAGTGACAGGTTATACAAGATTAGAAATTATTTATGTATCTGAAAGAAAAGTTCATCATGTACTTTTATCCATTCAAGAATCTTGTAATTGACGAGTCTTTGATTTTGTTCAAAGGCAGACTGTCGTTCAAGCAGTATATACCGAGCAAGAGGAAACGCTTTGGTATAAAACTGTTTGTACTCTGTGACTGTGACAGTGGCCTGGTATTGGATATTACTGTATACATGGGAAGTAAAACATTGAAAGATACCAGGATGTTATTGGGTATCTCAGGTGATGTAGTGAGAAGCATGATGGCACCTTATCTTGGTAAGGGGTATACATTATATACTGATAATGGGTACACAAGCCCTTTACTCAGTGATTTCTTGCAAGTGAACATGACAAATGTGTGTGGCACAGTGCACTCTAATCGTAAACATATGCCCAGGTTCAACGCAGGCACTCGTGCTGGTGAGATACAGGTGTTTACTGCCAATGACATCATGGCATTACGGTAGCATGACAAACGAGATGTCACATTGTTGACAACCATTCACCCTAACGAAATGAAAGACAGTGGCAAAGTTGATAGTGACACTAATGAATGTATCTGAAAACCAGTGACAGTGATTGATTATACACAAAACACGTGTTTAGTTGACAAATGTGACATGCAGATTGGTTTTGTTGATTGTGTTCGTAAGAGTTACAAGTGGTACAAGAAACTTTTCTTCCATCTCATGGACATTTCAATGCTCAATGCATACAATATGTACCAAATAAAGACCAGCAGCAGACCACCGTATGGTGAATTTTGTTTGTTTGTTGTCAGACAACTCATAATGAAGTAACAAGTAACAACACCTGCTATACAAAACTGTCCTCGAACTCCTCAGGAAATACCTAAGCGTTTGAGGGGGGAAGATGATCACTTCATAATACAGCTTCCTGCAACTTAGAAGAAATTTGCTCAAAGACATGTGTTGTCTGTACACAAACAAAATGACAGAAACAAAGACACAAAGACACGGTTTACGTGCGAGGAATGTAAGGTACCTCTGTGCATGGTACCTGGTTTCAAGGACTTCCACAGGCTGCACCAGTTCTAGAAACATGTCCAGTGACTGTACATATATATTTTTTTTCAACAAACCGGTCGTATCCCACCAAGGCAGGGTGGCCCAAAAAGAAAAACGAAAGTTCCTCTTTTTAAATTTAGTAATTTATACGGGAGAAGGGGTTA